>NC_083614.1:34481882-34486882 GCF_963584025.1 Labrus mixtus | reverse complement strand
AGACACTGCACACCCCCTACATGAGACACTGCACCCCCCCTGTACATGAGACACTGCACCCCCCCTCTACATGAGACACTGCACCCCCCTACATGAGACACTGCACCCCCCCTCTACATGAGACACTCCACCCCCCTCTACATGAGACACTGCACCGTCCCTCTACATGAGACACTGCACCCCCCCCTCTACATGAGACACTGCACCCCCCTACATGAGACACTGCACCCCCCCTCTACATGAGAGACTGCACCCCCCTACATGAGACACTGCACCCCCCCTCTACATGAGACACTGCACCCCCCCTACATGAGACACTGCACACCCCCCTCTACATGAGACACTGCACACCCCCCCTACATGAGACACTGCACCCCCCTACATGAGACACTGCACCCCCCCCTCTACATGAGACACTGCACCCCCCCTCTACATGAGACACTGCACCCCCCTACATGAGACACTGCACCGTCCCTCTACATGAGACACTGCACCCCCCCTACATGAGACACTGCACACCCCCCTCTACATGAGACACTGCACCCCCCTACATGAGACACTGCACCCCCCCCTCTACATGAGACACTGCACCCCCCTCTACATGAGACACTGCACCCCCCTACATGAGACACTGCACCCCCCCCTCTACATGAGACACTGCACCGTCCCTCTACATGAGACACTGCACCCCCCTCTACATGAGACACTGCACCCCCCTACATGAGACACTGCACACCCCCCCTACATGAGACACTGCACCCCCCTCTACATGAGACACTGCACCCCCCCTCTACATGAGACACTGCACCCCCCTACATGAGACACGGCACCCCCCCTCTACATGAGACACTGCACCCCCCCTACATGAGACACTGCACCATCCCTCTACATGAGACACTGCACCCCCCCTACATGAGACACTGCACACCCCCTCTACATGAGACACTGCACCCCCCTACATGAGACACTGCACCCCCCCTCTACATGAGACACTGCACACCCCCTACATGAGACACTGCACCCCCCCTCTACATTAGACACTGCACCCCCCCTCTACATGAGACACTGCACCCCCCTACATGAGACACTGCACCCCCCTCTACATGAGACACTGCACCCCCCCTCTACATGAGACACTGCACCCCCCCTCTACATGAGACACTGCACCCCCCCCTCTACATGAGACACTGCACCCCCCTACATGAGACACTGCACCCCCCCTCTACATGAGACACTGCACCCCCCTACATGAGACACTGCACCCCCCCTCTACATGAGACACTGCACCCCCCTACATGAGACACTGCACCCCCCCTCTACATGAGACACTGCACACCCCCTACATGAGACACTGCACCCCCCCTCTACATGAGACACTGCACCGTCCCTACATGAGACACTGCACCCCCCCTCTACATGAGACACTGCACCCCCCCTACATGAGACACTGCATCTCAAGTGGGCACAAAGACCCCCCCACCTGATGAGTTACATAATGCTGATGAGTCAGCGTGCTGTCAGCCTGTAAAGGTCACTGACTGATGCTCTGTGTGTGTGGTATAGGTTTCATACTGTATGATGCTACAGACCTGACTAACACACACACACACACACACACACACACACACACACACACAAAGTATGCAGCATGAATTCACACACTCAGAGCAGGAGGCGTCTGTCTCTCTCTCTCTCTGTCTCAGTCTCTCTCTCTCTCTGTCTCTGTCTCTCTCTCTCTCTCTCTCCCTTTCTCTCTCTCTCTCTGTCTCTCTCTCTCTCTCTCTCTCCCTTTCTCTCTCTCTCTCTGTCTCTCTCTCTCTCTCTCTCTCTGTCTCTCTCTCTCTCTCCCTTTCTCTCTCTCTCTCTGTCTCTCTCTCTCTCTCTCCCTTTCTCTCTCTGTCTCTTTCACTTTTTTAAACTGCTCTCACTTTCACAGTTCAGCCTTTAAACACGACAAACGTCAGCCTACGTCACATCCTGACAGGACGTCACGGAGCGGGACGTCTCTCTGTGTGACTTTCACTTTCCCACCGAGCGTCAGAAACGCCCCCCCCCCCCCCCCCCACCTCTGCACCGTGTCGCCCCTCTGAGGTCCTGAGGAGCACGATGATGCTGCTGAGGGTTTGAGGTTTTCTGGTTTGAGTGAAGAGGGAGGAACTGTCGGCCTCTCACTCTGCTGTCGTCATGAGAAAGAAGACTTTCCCAGAGTTATTTATGATCACACACCGTGGTTATATTTATGATCACACACCGTGGTTATAGAGAAAGTGCCGACTCAGCAGCGTGTTTGAGTCTGACGGCAGCAGGTCACACAGAAAGGTCATGAAGTACGGCCTGTTTCTTTATTCATCTCTTCTGAGTAAATTCTCTATTTCTGTTTCTATAAACTGAAAGTAGTGAAGGTCAGAGTTATCCTGGGATTTATTTTCACCTGGCTAAACACTGAAGTTTCAGCACAGGTATCGTGGCAACCTATGTGAGCATCGACCAATAACCCCCCCCCCCTGAGCAGAAACGTGCTCAAACTAGGATCAATATTGGAGATGCTTTTGAAAAATGGAGAGAGGTTAGAACACAGAAAGGTTTACAGACCCATGCAGAGCTGGATAAACACTGAAGCTTCAGAGTCCACCACATGGTGACCTGAGTGAGCATGGACTCTAGAGAGGAGGGGGGGGGGGGGGGGGAGACAGCTCTCTATGATGTTTAGAATTTAGACTGCAGTACCCATTTTAAACACTAGGGGGTCAGAGTTACATACTGCTCCTTTAATACAGATATCTCTAAACATAGATCCTGATATCTTACAGTAGTTGATATTTTCGACGGTCAAATATGAAACAGTTGAATTCTCACTGCTTCTCTCGAGCGAGTTCAGCTGATCTGAAAAGTCTGCATCAGCATTTTTCTGTCTTTCCACTTTTAAGAATGAAAGAAGAACGAGGCTGAATATTCTGCTCAGACTGAAACTGTTGAACTTGTTCTTGCTCACACTGACCTCAGATCAGATCAGAGAGAGAGCGTGGAGCAGGGTGGAGCTCGCCTTTCTCTGGAAATCTAGAAAGCTGCTGCAGGGAAATGATCGTATCTGCTGCTCATGTGACTGAGCTTCACTTTCTCTCTGACTGCCCCCCCCCCCCAGGAATGTGTCGAGGTGATACAGGGCAACCGTCCAGCTCGGCTCAACAGGAACAAACAACATGACCTCATTCAATCTGCCAGCTGCAGAGAACACCAACACTGCTGCTGCTGTTTCTGATGATGATGATGGTGGTGATGATGATGATGACGAAGGAAATGAAGGTAGAGATGAAGACGATGATTTCCTCCATGCTGAGGAGGGAGTGCAGCAGCAGTGACTCTGCAGAATGAAAGTTGGACTCTGACCTGAAAACAGAGAATTCTGAGCTAAAAGAAGAAGAGAAAGAGAGATGATGAAATAACAGAAACGGATGAAAAGAAGAAGAAAACCTTGTGCAGTCAGTGGAGTCACTGAGGTTCACACTCTGAGGAGAGAAATGCTGGAAGTGCCATGTGAACTTTTTAACAACTGAAAATGAATCTTCTCAGATAAACATCTTTAATCTACTTCTCTTCTGTCCTTTAGCTCTTTAACACACAACATGATGCATCATTACATTTTTAAAGATCAGCTTCTAAATCACCATGAAGGAACACGGACTGGTGGAAGAGAGACTGTAACGTCTTTATCTTCTCGTGTTGGACCCTGAACGCCTCCTCCTGCATTTAGCAGATTGAGGCCTCGTGTCCACCTGACATCTTTATCAATTGTTTTCAAGAGAAAATGTTTTTAAGATGTGTCGCCTCACAACCACCGCCGTCCTCTTTCATGCACGGTCTGCTCCGACGTCCACCTCAGGGTCCTCCTGCATCTCATCCCATCTCCCTCTGTCCCATGTTTCTTATCAAAGGTCTTTAACCTGCTCTCTGTGAAGCGTCTGAGAGAAGATTTTTATGATTTGGCTCTTTACAAATAAAGATTGATTGATGGGCAGCTCTTTGGTTTCTGCCGCCTCCTGGGATTTATTTTCAGCTGGCTAAACACTGAAGCTTCAGTGCAGGCATGGTGACCACACTCAGGGACTCTGTATGTTCTCACATGTTCACGTCTTGTTCCCTGCTGTTTGTTATCTTGTTTGTTTTGCACATGTCGACGTCTTGTTGGTTCATATCTCGTCCTCAGATGTTTGTGTTCTGAGGACGATTCTAACTTTCTGCTCCTGTTTGTTCCTACATGTTCTATCTCTCATTCATGTGTGCATCTCGTCTGCACATGTGAAGAAGATGTTCTTGTTTTCAGACGTTCTCCTTGATGCTGTCATGATACGATGACATGGATACAACTCATCCTGTTGGCAGAGAGAAGCAGAGCACTTTACAGAAATCTGAGCTGTGGTCGTTTTAACGCTGGACCATCAAAGTGTTGGGCGGGCGGTCGAGTGACTTCACGTCCTCTCTGCTGCTCAGTGAGCAGAAAACACAGATGGTCAAACACTGATCCATCAGACAGGAAGTGCAGACCTGCAGCAGAACATGCTGAGGCAAAGGAACGAGTGGAAAACAGAAGAGATGACACATTTAGAAAGAAGAAATAAAAAACACCAGTGTGAAGCAGAAAATGTGCAAAAGAGCCCTGAAGATAAAAGATGGTAATAACAGAGATTCCAGTAAAGAGAGAGAGAGAGAGAGGGCGAGCAGCTCCATGACTCAGCAGACTGATCTGATCTGCTGCCAGACGCTCGGATCCCGACACAGACAACATGTGGAGAACATCGAGAAAAACAGATTGATGCAGAATCAGACTTCAGGACAGAAAGTCCAGCTGACTCACAAACAACAGAGACAATCTGTGTGCACACTTACCCAGTGTAGAGTACGAGCTCAGGAAACATGTGTCTGTCCCAGTATACACCACCAGTTGAACTGGGACCAAAAGTCTGAGAAAGAACACACCTATCATACCTGACGTGTTTTTAAGA
>NC_083614.1:34441882-34476882 GCF_963584025.1 Labrus mixtus | reverse complement strand
GGGAGTGCATCAGAGCGGCTGGAGGTTTTGGTGTTTTGCTGTCCTGGCTCCTCTCCAGGTACCAGACCAACTCCCTTATTAGTCCGCATCAGGACTTGAACCGGCCGGTCTCCAAACCAAGTCCCTACAGACCAGTAGTGTAGAGGTGCCTTAAGAAGTGGGTTACCCCCCCCCCCGAAGTGACCCATCCAGAAGAGGAATCCAGCCTCTGTTATAAACTGTGACATGTAAGACGACTCTTACATATTTAGTCAGAAAACATTAAACCTGCAGGTTTCCATTTGAGGCTGTTTGTTGTGATGAATGGTCATGTGACCACTTGTCTGCCCTGTGATTGGTGGGCGATCCTGAGGAAGCTACCGGCCAAACGCGCAATAAAAATATAGTAAAGTTATTTTATTATTGTATTTTCAGTATTGTTTGTCTCTCAGTACACATTTAAGTCTCTGATCATGTTCAGTTCTTTTTCTTCTAAATCTTTTTTTAAGCTTTTTACTGAAAGATAAACTGAATCTATGTATTTTGTATTTTAGGAACTCCCATTTCTTGACAGGTGTTATTTCATCTGAATTCAGAATTTAAATAATTAGTCATTACATTTTTTTTTTTACGTTTCTTTTAGCAGACTGGAGTTAAATTTCTAATATTTGTTTGGATGGTTTCTTCTGTTTGCAGGTTTGATATGAAGAGAAATAATACTGTGATCAGTCAGTGGAGCAGCGGAGATATCTGAACTGATTTCATAATAATAAGAGGATTGAAATCAGCCAACGGTCAGTTCTAGATGAAGTTGATCATTTGGGCTACACCATGAGTTTTTAACTGTTCCTGGGTTAAAGTGACTCAGCGATTTCCTGCCTCCGTAACAGATGGGTGACATCACTCAGGGTTCGTCCAGTAATATTTACAGTCTTGGGTATTTGGTATTACGCAATACCCGGAAGAACGCATCGTCCCACTCAGTCAGCTGCGTTTAGTGAACTCGTGATCTTGAGAGAAAACAAGAACAACTCCTAAGAACGAACACCACAAGAACGACCTCTGTATTTCTAACAAACTGCTCAAAAAGAACTTTAAAAAATATATATTTTTTAATTTTTTACAACTTTATTGTAAACGCAGACAATGTTACAAAGTTAGATTAATTAACAAACGAACAAGCCAGAACAAAGATTAAGACACACAGAACTCTGTGAGTCATGACTGTCTACAATGGGTGTAACACCCGAGTCCCACTGTCTGTGATGTTTTCAGAGTTTTCAGAGTCCTATCTTCACTTTGTTTACTTCGCCCGGACGGCCGGCTGACTCCTCCCCTCGTGTATAAAAGTTGTTTAATTGAGGGACTAGAGAAAAGAAGAATAACATACTGTACTCACTGCTTAACTGTGTTTCTAGATCACGCTCATTTCAGGTAAATTTACATGCAGTGTGAAGATACGAGCATAATAAAGATCGCTAGCATTAGCATGCTAACACAACAATGCAGCGCAAGTTGTTTTGGTTTCATGCTGGTGCTCAAGGGCGACATCTGCTGGATCAAAAAATCACATAGAAAGCCTTTAAGATAAGATGGTGCCTGGCCATACATGTGGTTTTACTACTGTCAGGTGCAGCACTTTAAAGACTATCAGTTAACTTTCAAACCTCAGATATAACTGTCATGATTTTGTAGCCGAAACAAGGAATCAATCATGACGACACACATGTTGAAGAAGTGGCCTTAGCCCTGTGGGATGATCAGACAGCCATTAGCCGAGATTTATTCAACTCTTTGATGGTAGCTAACCCTGACATCATGTTTTATCCAGGTACCAAACACTTTCCTCTCTCACCCCATTCACAGGTAAACATGACTTCTGAGGGCATATGTGCCTTAAAGCAAGGGCGTAGGTTTGGATTCAACATTGGGGGGACATTGGGGGGACAAATTTTCAGCTGTCTGAGGGTTCCCCCCAGAGAATTTTGAGCGTCAAACACTTCATTTCCTGCATTCTGGTGAATTTTTATGCAACAATTTGTGCCTTTTCTGAATTAATTCATGGCGGAAATTTCTTTACTATGTATAAGAAATTATAATTATTTTTGAATTACTATTAATTATTCAACTGTATTGTTCATAACTTTCTGCATATTCAAAACATTACAGGTGTTTTGGGATGTTTTTTTAGGAATCATGTACATCTCAAATCAAATCTATTAGAGAATGACACCTCATTTTTTTTCCGGTCAATGACCGGTAATTACCGGACAACGGAAACTCTGGCCATAGGCTTTCCATTCATTTCACTTTGTAGTTAAGCGCTCAGGCGTTGCTATGGAAACAGAGTTGTTGTTTTTTAAAAACAATTCTATTTTCACTGGAAGAACACATAATAATTAGTGGTCTAAT
The DNA here is from genome assembly GCF_963584025.1 of Labrus mixtus. Taxonomy (NCBI): domain Eukaryota; kingdom Metazoa; phylum Chordata; class Actinopteri; order Labriformes; family Labridae; genus Labrus; species Labrus mixtus. Next base: position 34,474,491 of record NC_083614.1, on the reverse strand, counting down.
TATTATTTTATTCAGTAAGTGATGCTATCAGCGGGTTTATGCCCTTCAAGGTGGTTCATCAGTAATGAATAGACTGCGCGTCAGACAGTTCTCTCCTCCACGTCGTCCATTCATTACTGATAATTGGGTCACCTCGTCGGGCATTAACTCGTATACTTTGTGGTGTCACTTCTATACAGTTAATGGGACACTCATGCAAACACCAACCTGTTGCTCTTGCTTTGTCTTGTCACTGTCTGCGCCCGCGACCATAGACTGTATAAAGACCACGACTCCTAACCTGACCGGACCTGATCCATTGACCAAGCGTGAGCGAGAGTCACGTACCTGTGCACGCGTGTGACTGTGCGGCAAGGTTAAGATGGTATGGTCCACTATAGGGGTGTCTGAAATGATTGGGAAACGTATTTCCAGGTCAGAATGATGTATAAATGTTTTGAGCCCCCTGAAATGTTTTTCATTACCTCTTTTTTCAACCTTTTTTGAGGGGGACAAATCTACCTTTTCTAAAGCTCGGGGGGGGGGGGGGGGGGGGGGACACATCCCCTGCGTCCCACCCGAAATCTACGCCTATGCCTTAAAGGTGTGGTCACCGGGAGCTAACATTGCTTCCTCGTTATCCCCAACCTCCCGCACCCAGCTTACATGGGCAGTGACCTACTCATCAGGATGAACGTACAAGTCGGCAGCATTAACACGCTGTGGTCCCTCAAGACTGTCGATAACGACGCAGCTCCAGACACTGACGACCCAAAATCAGGACAATCCTTTCCTGAGGCATGTCAGGTGGTCTACGAACTTAATGTGGTCATACCTGCCAACACGGCAGAGATGTACATAAGATTGAACATCCAACCAGGGCAACGTCGCCCTCACTCAAAGTTGATCTTTCAACCATTATTCTCACTCTGTAAAATGTTCTGCACACAGTTAATATTAAAGAAGGCTACATGTGGTTTTACTACTGTCAGGTGCAGCACTTAAAGACTATCAGTTAACTTTCAAACCTCAGATATAACTGTCATGATTTGATCACTTGTGTGTTTTTGTAATGTTTCCTAGTTTAGTCTTCAGTGTTTCATGTTGTAAAGTTTCTGTGTTATAAGTTCTCTGTGTCTTCAGTGTTTCATGTTGTAAAGTTTCTGTGTTATAAGTTCTCTGTGTCTTCAGTGTTTCATGGTTTATCTTGTATTGTCCTCAGTGTTTCTTTTCTCTCTGCCTCTGTGTGTTTTCCCTCCAGCCTTGATTGCCCTGATTGTCCTCACCTGTGTCTTGTTGGTCTCACCTGTGTTTGATTACCCCTGTCTCTTTAGTCTCTGTTCCTTCCCTCTTGTTGTCGGTTCATTGTAGTTTTGTCGCTCTTTGTCACAGTTTCCCCGTGTTAGTGATGTCAGTCTTACTGGTGATTCCTCGTGGCTCCCTGTTTTGGATCTCTGTGGATTTTTTGTTGAACATTTTGAAAGTGAGTTTTTGTTGGCTTTTTCCTTTTTGTTTAAAAAAACATTTTTGTTAGATCTGCATCTGGGTCCTCCTCTTAGTTTTTTCCCGTTCATGACAGAATGAACTGACCACACAAAGTGGACCCAGCAGAGGAGTTAAATAAAACTGTTTCTCAAAAATACATTATTTTCAAAACATTTTTCATTTGTCCAGGAGCACTGCTAGGATAAAGCAGTCTTTTTGACTCATGTGGATGAAAGACACCAACTCCCAGAATGCACAGCACCGCAGGCCACTCCCACTGATCTAGGGTGCTCTATTAACAGACAATTACTACAACACATAAGGCTGTTTCCTCAACTGATTCTGAGATTTCTTCCAGAAGGAATTGGCATCTTGTAAATTCCTGGCAGCAAACAGACTCTGTGTGTGTCCATAAGCAAACAGTGAGAGCAGTCTCCTTGGACTAACACCCGCCTGACCATTTCCACTGCCCAGCACCTCAGAGTCTCTGCCTCAGGATGTTCATCCTGGTTCTCCATCGGCGGTCCGGTTGACTCCTGGCTCCCCCTCGGCGGTCCTGCGCCCTCCTCAGAGATCTTGCTCCTGACTCCTGCACCCTCAGCGACGTTCCTGCTGACTCCGCCTACTCCTGTGTTTCCTTGGGAGGCCGGCCTGTCACTGGTCCCGTGTCGACGTCTGGTCAACCTCCTGGCCGTCCTCCTGAAGGTCCGGAGAAACACAGAAACACAAGCACATCAATTCAGCGTGGCTGCATGTTACCGGACATCTGGGTCGACAGAATTACACATGGCATCAAAGACCCCTATGCTGCCCCAAAAGTACCTGTGTGAGACTTACTCAACTTTAACCACATATAAAAACCTACTGAAATACTACAGGTGCCTTTGTACAAGAATGTTTATAGCTTGTACGTTCCTGGTACCAGCAGAGAAGTAACAGACAACCAAAGAAACTGACACAGCCAACGAATCGTTACAATCAATAAGAAAATGTTTATTTTACAAAAACACAAAACTGAATTTAATGAACAAGGTGGGGGTGAGGATTGGACGAAGTGGATGTGGCAAATAAATAAACTCAACAAAACCGGACCCAACTCGTCTCTAATCTCGTGAAAAAGAAATACGAACACAAACCTAACTTCCTTCTATAAAAATATTCAGAGAGAAAACTACATAGGTGGCACAAACACGACTTACCTCGTGTTTCTAACAAAGTCAACTATGGATGTGTAGCAAATGTAGGGGAACCCCAATTTACCTAGTCCAACCTCACCACAAATCTTTCAACACAGCAAGACTGACAGAGAGCTCCCACTGCAGAGCTGGTGTGTTCTTATATGGAGCCTCTCAGCTGCTGATCATCCAGTAGCTGGGTGAAGCAGGTGATGTTCATTGGGTGATTACCTACAGGGGAACAAATCAAAAAGGGAGTGAGGTCTCAGGCTGCCGGCCATGTAACAATTGCATACTGATTGAACAAGTTAATATACAAATATCAAAAATAAACATGAGAATGGGGGCTGCCAGTGTCCATAAACATGCTTGACATTACTACGGGCTCCACACATGACACTTAGAAAAAATCAACTAATTCTAACACAGCTACTTCTGCTAGTTCTCAAATGTAAAGAAGGTATCTGCTTCTCTTATTTCAAACAGTTTCTTCCTCCCTCACTATACACATAATCATGCCTGACTCTTTTTTTTCTCACTTCCTTAGAAGAGATGTGTTATATTATCAGTGATCAAGTGTGTGCCATCACTTATCTGAATCACTTTAGGCCAGTGGTTCTCAAACTATGGTACGTGGGCTCCCTGTGGTGGTACGCAAAGAAATCTCCACAATATAAAAAAAAACCCGTTCAGCATAAAACGACATTATTTTTTTTGTCGTACTCTTATCTTATCTGTCTTGTATCTATTGAGTTGTATTCATATCAAATGTGTTTTCCCTCTAAATTAATCTAGTTTTTGCAACAAACAACTTTAATCTGCTCAATGTATGCTCGCACACAGACATAAACAACAACAGGAGTACACCTCACGTTTTGAAAAGTTCCATTCGATATTCTGTTATATTTCAGTCCTGAAACAACAGCAAGCAGCTGTAGACCTACATTAACAGAATATATGTAACTATACATGTAATATGAAATATATTATGTATAATAATCTTAACATTTATGTATATATTGTCTATATATTATTATATATTGCTTATGTTTTATTTTTTAGAGATTGGACAGAGTCAGAAATCAGGGAGAGAGAGAGAGTGGGGAACCACATGATGGGAAGCAGCCGCAGGTCGGATTCAAACCCGTGCTGCCCGCCTGGAGGACAACAGCCTCTGTTCATTGGACACACGCACTAACCACTTTACTACGTGCGACCCCGGATTTTTTATCATAATTGAATGTTGTCACCAGAAAAGAGATTTTAAAAGTCTAGCTGACCTCATTCAGTTCTGCTGCCTGCTCCTTCTGGAGATAAATCAGAATCATGCCATCATAGTTTATATTTACTATAGTGGCCTAGTGACCAGTGGTCAGGTAACTATACATCCTGCAGGAGTGACAGCAGTGAAGCCGTCGGCTGCCTTTCAACTATGACACACATGCGTGTGCACGAGCGGTTATGATACGTTAATGCTGTAGCAGTTATTAGTTGGATGTTTATAAAATAATTACTGACAAAACACGGCTATGACAGGAAAGCACTGTGAAATTGAGAACGTGTTACAGTCTATTTTTTTTCAGGCAGTATTTGAACTGGCCCGAGCATCTTGCCTGGACTCTGTCAATCATTCATCCGGGCCAGTTTACCTTCTTGTTCCTGGTTGAAGGACGACATAAGAAACATATTTTCTCTACCGTGGTTTCATTCAATGAGAATGCGCAAGGGGACAAAGATCAGTGTAACTTTTGAACCACATTATTACACCTTTGGGAATCGCATCCATTACAACAGAACATGCTCTTGGGCTGACAGTTATATGATAGACAGGAAGTCAAAATAATTCATCAAAAGCCTTTCTGAATTAAATCACTGTTTTACAGAAAGAATATCATTAACAAACCAACTTCGGTTGAACAAGATATTAAGAAACCGACCAAGCTAAGAGCATTTGTTTGTTGAACTTGGATAATTTAATTGGTATATTTTTAATATTATAGTTACATTTGAGCACAAAAGATAGACCACCAAGTTTAAAATGTAGTTTGGGATAAAGTTCCAGATTGAATCAGGGTTGCATTTTCTGATCCAGTTGATTTTAAAGGTGTAGTTTAAAGTTGTAAAGTCCAAAAGGTTCAGAGCACCAGAGTTAATGTTGTTCAGTACTACAGAATTTCTGATATAGTGAGTTTTGTTTTTCCAAACACATTTAAAAAGCATCCTATCAATAGACTTACACACAGACGGATCAACATTCAGGGAAAGAGCAGCATATGTCAGTCTGGAGATACCTTCTGCTTTTGTTAATAAAGTTCTTCCTCTTAAAGTCAGATCTCTCAAAAGCCACATATTGAATCTTTTTGGAGCTTTATCCATGATGGGGTTAAAGTTCAAACTGCAACGATCATCTTCATTTTTAGTTGTTGTAACACCTAAGTATGTTACAGGAATGTCACAGCACTGTATGTTTACACACTCAGTCCTGATGCTGCAGAAAATGTTTGATCGAGTTTAGTGGTGACTGGGATTTGGTCTGAATTCTTTAAAAACAGTGTAGTATCATCAGCCACCTGACTTATGGTCATTTGTCTGTCAGCAAGAGAAATGCCTTGGATGTTACTTTCAAGAATGAATGTGGAAAGGAGTTGGGCTGCAAGCAAAAATGAATAGTGAGAAACAGGGCAACATTGAGGAACTCGTCGAGGTGAGGTACCATATTTAAGACTGATTGAAGAACTATTTGTGTACAGCGTTTGGATAGCTCTGCAGAAATAGTTACCAAAAACAAATCTATGAAGTGAACGATAAATAAATTGGTGTTCGAGGGAGTCGAATGCTTTAGAAAAGTCTAAAAACAGAATCAAACTTTCATCTTTGATACGTTCAGAATAGTCCAGTAGATCCAGAACTAATCTGACATTATTAACAACCAGACTGTGATTCATCGATTATAGAGTTCTTAATCCTTTTGGCAAGAATAAGAGCCAGATTTTAGTTTGAGAGCCTCCTCCCAATGAGTAACAGGTCATATCTTTTATTACAGTGTCATGTGAGAGAAGAGTATTATTAAGTTTCCAACATAAGGCTCTGGGAATTTTTGATATAGAGGAAATTATAATGTTTAAGGTAATTAGCTTATGGTCGGAGAAGGGAGCTGCAATAATATCCATGCGTATTGTCGAGGTCTAGTTTTCGTGAGACAAGCCAGTAATCAATTCAGGATTGTTTGGAAAGATCTTTGGAGTTCCAAGTATGTGATCTTAAAGTGGGAAATGTTTCTCTCCATGCATCAAAAACATTACATTTCTGGTCTTTTAAGTCTTTAAGTCTTTTAAGTTGTAGTTAGGTGGATAAGAACTTTTTTATTTCTTCGCAGATAGTCGGCGGCGCGTCATACTTGGGGGCGGGGCCTCCCGTGGGGCCTCCCCTTGATGCCGACTGTATTCATCATTCTTATTACTGACTCCTGCTTACTGATTAGCAACAGCATAGGCTACTTGTTGCTAACTGAGAACGACACTTCCTGTAGTAAAGTCAGACTCCCTACAACAAGGTAACTTGATGTTTTCTTCTCTTCAGATTGTCTTTAAATAGTCACTCAGCACAGGTTGACTATGTACAAGTCTGTTGTTGTTGTTGTTGTTGTTGTTGTTGTTACACGGTCATGATTCCGTCGAATAGACTCTTTTCTCGAGTCCTCCAGTTTGTAAACTGAGCTCGCTTCATAATAATATTAAGCTAATAACGGACAAGGCTAGGCTGAGGCTTGGTCCGGTACGACCCGGTACGGCCCGGTACGGCTTGGTCCGGTTAGCTCCTTGGATTTTCCAATCGACGAGCCCTGCCCTTGACAGCTAGCTTAAGTATGCTACCGCTACTACGTTGTCTGCCGTTTCTTATTCCATTTTTACCTTTTTTTAGGTGAAAGGTGATTTTGTAGGAGTGACAGGAGGGCGACCTTACCCTTTAAGTTTAAGATGTTTGTGACATAACTAAACGTCCGTGTCTTATGTTAGTTCTTCAAAAGGAAAGTTCTAGTACTCTGCCGCCATCTTGGCAGGGTTGGAAATTAAGACCCCCCGCTTTTTTGCAGTGACGAGTGAATTTGCTCAACCTACCCGTGACAGTGGCAGGTAAATAAAAAAGAATATAACAGAGTGCTTTGTTACAACTAACGGGGTTAAATGAATCCCCGGGCCGTTTCTGAATAGCCACAGTTCAGTAGTCAGTACTTTTCAGTAGGAGTTTCAGTAGACTGAACTCTATATAATATAATGTAATGTAATAATATAATATAATAATAATAATAATAATATAATGTAATAATATAATATAATATAATGTAATGTAATAATATAATATAATAATAATAATAATAATATAATGTAATAATATAATATAATATAATGTAATGTAATAATATAATAGCCACAGTTCAGTAGTCAGTACTTTTCAGTAGGAGTTTCAGTAGACTGAACTCTATATAATATAATGTAATAATATAATATAATATAATAATAATAATATAATGTAATAATATAATATAATATAATATAATAATAATAATATAATGTAATGTAATTGTTCTGCCCTTGATGTGTTTTATATGTTAAAGGACAAAGTTTCATTGTCGTTTGAATAAAAGGTTATTGTTCCTTTATTTTGAAATCTGTGATGACACAGGAAGTAGGGAACAGGAAGTAGAAAGTGTGTAAACAGAGAAGGAGCATGGTGGTGTCTGTATGGGTTTCCATGTTGAATCCAAAGTCATCCTTGGTGTGTATCCTTCAGAAAGCAATGGCTGTAAGTTTAACTTGTTGTTTACATGTTTGATAGTCTATATTGATATATTTTATGTACATTTATTCTAAGTTTATAGGAGTTTAATGTAAATTTACACTCTACTATTGTTTCAAAGTCAACTACTAAATGCAGCTTGTATTTTCTTTTCTAGTTTCACTCCGATTCATTGTCATCTTGTCTACTTTGAAGAAGTAATTAAAGGAGCAAGCACGCTCACTTCCTGGCTCTTGAAAAGGAGTTTGGCTGGCTGTTTATTTATGTTAACACTTGGGAAGTACAACACATAGAAAGAACAGTACAGTAATAATATAATAGTCACAGTTCAGTAGTCAGTACTTTTCAGTAGGAGTTTCAGTAGACTGAACTCTATATAATAATAATATAATATAATGTAATAATATAATATAATAATAATATAATGTAATAATATAATATGATGTAATGTAATAATATAATATAATAATAATATAATGTAATGTAATAATATAATATAATTATAATATAATGTAATAATATAATATAATATAATAATAATATAATATAATAGTCACAGTTCAGTAGTCAGTACTTTTCAGTAGGAGTTTCAGTAGACTGAACTCTATATAATAATATAATATAATGTAATGTAATATAATGTAATAATATAATATAATAATAATATAATATAATGTAATAATATAATAATATAATGTAATAATATAATATAATAATATAATATGTAATAATATCATATAATAATATAATATAATGTAATAATATAATGTAATAATATAATGTAATATAATAATATAATATGTAATAATATCATATAATAATATAATATAATGTAATAATATAATAATATAATATAATGTAATAATATAATGTAATGTAATAATATAATATAATAGTCACAGTTCAGTAGTCAGTACTTTTCAGTAGGAGTTTCAGTAGACTGAACTCTATATAATAATATAATGTAATATAATATAATGTAATGTAATAATATAATAATATAATGTAATAATGTAATGTAATAATATAATGTAATAATGTAATAATGTAATAATATAATAATATAATATAATATAATGTAATGTAATATAATGTAATGTAATAATATAATGTAATAATGTAATAATGTAATAATATAATATAATAATATAATATAATGTAATGTAATAATATAATGTAATGTAATATAATGTAATGTAATAATATAATATAATATAATGTAATAATATAATATAATAATATAATATAATAATGTAATGTAATAATATAATGTAATGTAATATAATGTAATGTAATAATATAATATAATATAATGTAATAATATAATAATATAATGTAATAATGTAATGTAATATAATGTAATGTAATAATATAGTAATATAATATAATAGTCACAGTTCAGTAGTCAGTACTTTTCAGTAGGAGTTTCAGTAGACTGAACTCTCGTGGTCATTCAGTGGTCATTTTTTTATGTTCAGTATACTGAACATTTCAGTATGGATACTAACTTGCAGGCGGCATTAGCTCAGTCTGTAGGGACTTAGGTTGGGAACCGGAGGGTCGCCAGTTGAAGTGACGTCATTTACGTTTCCCGAACTGGCCGCATCCACCCGTTTTTTTTTGTTGTTGTTTTTTTTTGTTTATCTTTATTCAAGAAGAGTAATGCTCATATACAGTCAGGTAAAGAAAAAACAATATCACAATGTAAATCAAGTAAAAGATTAAATAACTAAATAACATACAGTACATAAAGAACAAATGAAAGACAGTAATATACAGAATATAAAATAAACCAATAAAGACACATTTAAATAGTGAAATCATTATTTAAATAGAGGGGGAAAGGTTTTATAATAATGCAGATATTTGTTATATTTTCTGTTGTTAATTTAAAGTAGTGATTTCAGTCGGGACTTTAACTCTAGATTAAAAATGTATTAAATTAATCCACGCTCGTTTGTTTTGATTTGGAGGCGGACGTGACGTGACGTGACGTGATGATTTAAGTTTAATTTCGCACAGCATTGTGGGTAAATACAATTCATTTCCTGAAAGGATGCATCCGATCCATACTGCATAAAAGCCGGAAGTTAGTATCCATACTGAAATGTTCAGTATACTGAGGTGGACCAAAAAATGACCACGGAATGACCACGAGAACTGAACTGAACGGAACTCCTACTGAAAAGTACTGACTACTGAACTGTGACTATTATATTATATTATTATATTATATTATACTATTGTATATTTTATTATATTATATTATTATATTATATTATATTAATATATTATATTATATTATTATTTATTATATTATTATATAGAGTTCAGTCTACTGAAAAGTACTGACTACTGAACTGTGACTATTATATTATATTATTATATTATATTATACTATTATATATTTTATTATATTATATTATTATATTATATTATATTATATTATTATTTATTATATTATTATATAGAGTTCAGTCTACTGAAAAGTACTGACTACTGAACTGTGACTATTTAGAAAGGACCCGGGTCTCCTGCTTGTTCAGCTCTTGACGTCATGAGAAGAATGAGGCTGTCATTTAAAAGACCCACAGGCTCCGCCTCCTCCTCAGTCAATGTTAGCAATGATGATCTGCTGAAATGGCTTGACTCTGGGTCTGTTTCAAACCAGTCACTACACCCTCTCCCTACCCACTACCCCTCCGTTTGCGCGTCCTCGCGGAGGGTCCGCCATTATCCTTGTCTTTGCATTAATTTAGGGCACCCTGTTCTATGAAATTACAATAAATTAACTGAAATTATAAATTACAATAAACAATGTAGGCTCAGTCTAATAGTTTTGTTATAAGTCTACACTAATATACAGTGTTGGGCGTAAACAAAAGTAACGCAATTACAGTAATGTATTACTTTTTGCTGTAATGCAGTAATATAACGCATTACTAATAACATTTCGGTAATATTATACCCGTTACAAATCTTAGTAACGTGCGTTATAAGGCATTTTAACATGAGATGTGTTGTTTTTTAAGAATTCACCAACACCGCGACTCTGCAAGATATTCCGCAGACAGAGAAAAATACAGCGAATAAGAGTACTTCCTGTTCCTGTCGCTAATACCGCCGTAAAATAACAAGAAGAAGAAGGAATTCGCTAAGATGACAGAGACAGATTCAACATTTGCGAGATGGACATACGGCTAACTACTAATATATAATGTATTACATTTTGGAAGTAACTTGCCCAACACTGCTAATATAACTTACTAAAGAAGAAGAAGAATAATCTAGGCTACATAAATATTTTTACAGAATGCATTAACTACAAAAAAAAAGCTGTCGAAACCGCATACTATACTACTAGTACTGATTTGACCAAAATGCAGTATGCAGTATGCGAACAACTGCGAGATCCGCAGTATGCCAAAAATACCAGGATGTCGTACTGATTCGGGAAAAATGTACAGTATGCATCGGACCAGTCTACCTCGCGTACTGTTTCCCACAATGCAAAGTGCCAGGTCAGAGATCAAAATGCCAGAGCGCAGCTGTTTGAACTCGTCGTTGGCGGTGACTAAATATTTTGCCACATTATGAACCAATAACAAATATGACATGTTCATATATTTATATGTCTTACCACCTCGTATTTTCCTGCTTTGTAGACTGTACAGTGTGTGTGTCACAGCTGGACAAGCAGCTGCAGTTACAGAGAGCTTCGCTTGCTCTATTACTACAAATTATTCACAGCTGAGTAAAATCAGTTTAACCGTGCCAAGCATACTGCAAAATAACCGACGACTGGCTGTCATACTACATACTACTGTTGAACTCAGTATGCAGTATACAGTATATACTGCATACTGATTTAGATAGTAGTATGCGGTTTCGAAAACAGCCATTGTCTCTTTAGCCGAGCGCAGCCGGATTAGCATCTCAGTTTCCGCGGGTTTACCTGCTGAAGGTGTTTAAACCGATGCCTCGCTGTCTTAAGGGCCGTGGTGGTGTCAAGTGGTCAAAATGGCGGCTGTCAATACTTGACTCCTGTTAGCATTATCGCTAATCGTAGCTCCGCTAAAACTGCTTCAACGCGATAATAAAGACATTCTATATGTGACAAGGTCTTCACAATAAAAGTTCCAGGTTTAAATGTCGATGACAGACTTTTATTGTGAAACAGCGATTTCAGGAAATGGGGCTAGCGGTAAAGTGGAACCTGGAGGTACCTACCAAAACTTCAGCTTTAAACTAAAGAGTGAAACTAACTTATAAATGGTTTCTTATCCATCACTACGGTCACTTTATTCATTTCAGTATTTACCTTTTACAGTTATATTGTTTATATTAGTTCTGTTGTTCCATTATTCACCATGCACCTTATAACTTATTTAATATTTGCCTACTTGCACATAGTTCTGTATATATATATATATATATATGTATTTCTCGTTTACTGCACATAGTTCTGTTTACATCTGAAGTCCGATCACTGTCCACTTATATCTACTCCTTTATATTTTGTATTTTTAAGTTTAAGCTTTAAGTTGTATTTAAATTGACACTTTATATTTATATTTAAAATGTTTCGTCTACCTGCACTGTTGTTCATTTACTGCTCTGTGTGCCTTTGAATTGCCCCCCGGGGACAAATACAGTTTTTTGAATTGAATTGAATGAGGATATTTCTGAACATTTGTGTTTTCTAAAAAAAAAAAAAGAAGAGATTATGTGACATGATTCATCTCAAAGACATGTACTAATGTTTGCATTCATTGTTTGGACTTCACACTGTTTCTACTCTGTCAGATATTAAACTGATTTATCATCAGGTAGTATTTCTCTTTCTCTTCCCAGATTCTCATGATGAGTGTCTTCACAGCTCATACTCCCCCATGTGGTAAAAATGAGTATGAGTTATCTGGTAGATGCTGCCGTTTGTGTGAACCTGGTAAGATCCACACGAATGTTAAAGAAACTTTCATTAAAGTTTATCAGGTTAGATTTACATCCTAATCGTCTGTCACTGTTTCTGAGAAGGTGTTTTTTTATTTTAATAACTTAAAGACGCGATCAGCCTCTCTTAAATTCAGATCCAAAGCAGCTTTGTTGGCATGAAAGTATCAATAATACATAAAAGCATTAAAATACACAATTTCAGTGTTTCCTCAGCGGGTGGAGAGTGTGTCTGAAGCCCGACTCAGCTTTTTCTTTTCTTTTTTTTTACAAAAGTGTTGAAACTGAAACTCAGCTCAGTCGTCATCACGTCTTTCTACGTTCACATTGATTCTGTGACGGTGTCATATCGGCGTCCCAGTCTGTGAGGTCACATTGTGTTTCAGTGTTGCAGAAACACGGCACAGCGGGTGCTCCACGGTTACCTCTTGTGTATAATGTCGTCATACAACACCTGCACGCTTTATGATATTATGAAGCGTGCTCAGTTTACAAACAGAAAAAGGGACGCGCAGTCGAGTCCGCGTCTGCACATCAGAGAACAACACAGAGCATGACAGCTACTTTGTGTCTTATATTGAGTAATGTTAGTGAGATACAGACATGAAACTCTGGATTTCTCTATAATGAAGGCTGTCAGCCGCATGCTTGTGCTCGTGCATGAAGTGTACCGTGCCGTGTGGTCACACTGGTCAAACTAACTGGACTTTAGGGTTGAAGCGTGCTTGGGCACAGTACGGCCAGTGTGACCGCGCCCTAATACACAAATGAGATTATGAAGGTGTTTTCTCACATCACATCTGCAGATGTTTTCATATAAAGCCATCATTTTCTTTTTTGTGACATTTTAGTCTGTTACTACATCTTGATATGTGAATAATGTTTATCTGAATAAATGAAATTTAACACTCAAATAATCTCTCTCTCTCTCTCTCTCTCTCTCTCTCCACAATGACATAAGTTATTAGAAGAGGAGACGTGTTGAAGCGTACATGTTCTTTGTTCCTTCAGAAAAAATGATAACTCATTCTCTTCTGATTGTTCAAGAGTGATTAATCGCGATTAAACTTTTAATCGTTGCCCAGCCCTAATTTTTATTGATGAAGCCTTCAAAAAGCTGAGATCAGAGGTTTTTATTGTTCCTTTCACAGTTTTTTACTTTATACATCCAGTTATGTAAAACAGTCTTTCATTGTACTGAATTCTAAAATAATTAATGTGATGTCTTTCTGTTAAACTCTTTATTTCTGATTGAACTAAATCACGGTGAAGAAATGTATGACTCGTGATGTCAGAGCGCTGTGTGAGGCTACATGTCAGATAGACTCTAAATTAATGTTTAAATATATTTTTAGACCCTAAAGGTCGGCTTGTTTCAGTCTCATGAAGAGAGGCTTCAGTCTTTAAGCGGTCGCAGGTTTGACTCCTGATAATGATTGAAAATGACCAAAAGAAAAATCCTCAAAGCAGCGAATAAAAATGTCCGCAGGTCAGCTAGAAATACCAAAGAAGAAGTGAGATTTAAATATATTTTAATAAATACCTGCAGGGACTTGAAGTTTACATTTGGACTCTTTATGTTCTTGTTCCTCTTTTGAAGAGCGATCAGGCAGATGCTACAAAGTCCCTCTGGCCCCGGAAAACATTACAAAAATCCTTCATTCCCTCTGCAATAACCATTCTGAAAAAAAGTCAAATAGAACCCCTTTTTAAAAAGTTGTTATTTGTAACAGTCTGTACAGCGCTTTGTGTTTATTGTTTGATATTTGTCTGAATTTCTGTCACTATTGGGACCAGCAATAAAGTTTTTCTATCTTTCTATAAGAAGATTTGACCAAATCAAAGTGTCTGATTCTTGAACAATAACATTGAACTATTGAATGTGCACTGCTGACCTCTGGTGGTCAAAAACAGAACTGTCTGTTATTTTAACATCAACACTCTGAGCTAACCAGTTAAAATATTTCAGATCTTTTCAGTCATTGTCAGTAAGAATGAAACATGAGCATCAAGTGTGAGGGTAAGGCTGAATCTGCATGTCCTCCAGAGTTTTTACATTTTAAAAATGATTTACATACTTTATTAATCCCTGAGGGAAATTCTGGTTCACACTCTGTTATTTATAGACATGTCTCTCACACACATAGACCTGAATCACACTCACACACAAACAGGACCTGTGGACCAGTGGAGAGATGTCAGAGTGAGGCTGCTATGGAGGGAGCGCACCAGGGGGGGTTGGGGGTTCGGTGCCGTGCTCAGGCTGGTTCCTCTCCAGCTACCAGAGCAACTTTCATATTTTGATCCACAACGGGACTTGAACCGGTGTCTCTCTGGTTCCCAACCCAAGTCCCTACAGACTGAGCTACTGCTGCTCCAAACCCCCTGAGCCCCGAGTCTTTAAGGACCTCTAACTGACGTCACCTGGAGAGTGATCGAGTGCACTGTGAGGGCTTGAGATGGTTAAATAGGAACGGGAAAGCACTTTGTGACTGCTCTGTTACCATGACAACACACCGTCATGTCGTTCACCTTAGAGGCATCAGGACTTTTCTACGTTTTTTAACTTTCCTCACAGCCAAGGCACTTCTAAAACGCTCTGACATGTTTATTTAAATTTCTCCGTTGTGGGATAAAAAAAGATTTATATCTTTTATAAATTTATAACAGGAGGAATGTGCTCTCTCTCTTTCTTGTTTTTGTTTCTGTAAATACTTCTTTAGTAGACCGTAAAGAGGCTTTTTAGAATGGGTGTGTGTGTGACTTCCTGTGCGTCTGTAGCCAGCCTCTAGTGGACAGTCAAGGAACTGCAGGATTTTACACTTCAGCATCAGCTTCATTCTTCAACACCGCAGGTTGCTGCTTGATTTGAGCAGATTTGTTTCATTTTCAAACTTTTATCTTCAGACATACGAAGCACATCAAAGTTCATGTTAGAAGAAAAACATTTAAACTAAAAAATATTATATATAATATATAAATATTATATATATATATCCATATATATTCAGATAAAAATTCTCATGTTTTGCAAATCTGTGCACATGGATTTTTAAACTCAGGGATCGATTTACAAAATCTTTGTATTTGTTCTTACCTGAGTCTTCGGGGCTTCGTACAGAACATAGTGCTGACTCATGTGACATCACAGGAGGTCATGTGTCACATGTCAAACAGCTCCCCCTGGAGTCACTTACAGCTTAATACAACAAATAAACATGCAGCAGTCAAAAACATCTGGAAACACACACTGAAGTGAAAAATCACTGAAAGTCAACTTTAATGGATTTTGCAGAGGAGATAAGGGCTTTTAAGACTTTAAGGTTCATTCCTTTAAGAAAGGTAAACATTCAGGTAAGGCGTTAATGCTAATCGTCAGCTCACAAAACCCACAAGTGCACCAAAACATTTTTAAAAAAACATTCCAGCTCATCGTCGGGTTTGTTTCCTGTTCTAACTCGGCCTACTGGGTGCTGGCTAGCTTGTAAGCTAACGGAATCGTAGATGTGAATCAGAAGAGAAGAAGTTGTAGGGTCGAGCGTTCAGGAGCTATGCTAGCAGTTTCCCCATGTCACCAGTTTTTGTGCTAAGCTAGGCTAAACATTGTTCTGTATGTGGATCTGAAACATGAGAATCTGGAGAAGAACATTTAAAATAAATCCTGGACTGATCCTTTAAATTACATTTACAGTTTGAGGAGCTGCACGTTTCCACTGCTGCTCCGTTAGCAGTTTCGTGTTTTATGCTAACGGATGTCGTAACCTGTCGTGAGTTGTTAGCTTGTTTGTGCTCGTGGAAACGTTCAGAGTTCCCTGATGCTTTAAACGATGAACGTGTGTGTTGTTTCCTCTGCTGTCTGTCAGCTCATCACACACACACACACACACACACACACACACACACACACCTGTCAGCAGGAGAGCAAGCCGCTGAAACACTGCACTAACCGACCGTTAGCCTGTGTGTAGGCGTTAATGAGAGCAGGAAGCTGAGCTGAACATCCTGTTGTGTACGGTCTGTGATGAAGACGATCAATCAATGACAGTCAGGATGTCAGCTGTCTCATTGGCTAAAGGAATACTTCACTCTTCATGTTCATGTAGCTGCGTCAGGACTGCATGGTCATCAATAAGAGCTAACAGCGTGTGTGCTAATCCAGAGCGGATATCTAAGGTTAGGGTCCGTGTCCACATGGCGTTTTCTCGGGCGGTAAAGCGCTGGCTGTGCGCTCTGGAGCGTTTGCATGAAGCGTTTGTGCGCGGAAAAGTGCTGCACGTCCGTCCTGTCTCCATGACAACAGTCTGTTGACAACGGTTACCGCTGTATGAGCGACACTGCTCCGTTACTTTTTACTGCATGTTTTATATTTCCCGATCAGACACGGAGCGAGGAGGATGAGGGAACGAGATAAATGGCTAAGCTAAGCTAAGCTATGTTGAAAAGAGCGCCGGTTACGTTAACAACGCCTTTATGAACGGTACATTTTTTTCACTTGGAGCGGCCATGCAAAACAGGCGGAGCACTCGGAAAAAAAGATGCTAGGCGCTACGCTCTCCGGGCGGCCGCCTGCTGCTGCGAACGCTCTCTACTCGTTGGAAACAACGGACAAAAGAAAAAACCGCCAGGTGGACACGAGGCCTAATGGCTTTTTTGCATTTTAGGGGAAACTAAATGAAGCTCCTCGCCAATTTAAAGCCGAGTCCTTTTTACCAGCCGGGTTTCAGGCACTTTTTCCTTTAGTTTAGTTTTGTAGGAACTGCTTTAAAAAACCAACTGTGACTGTAAAATGTAGAACACATTGGATAAATACAGGTGTTTCCATTCAGACTTGGTGTTCATGTGAAACAGCGGAGTATTCCTTTAAGAGAAGGTGTGATGGTTGCCGTGGCAGCAGTCGGTCTGCTGTGTAAACTTTAAAGTGTTTTCGGGGGTTACAGACACATTCCAGGTCAGGGTAGGGACGAGCTCGAGGCCCTGTAAAGTTTCTCTAATCAACATTAATTTGTTCCTCTCGGCTTCACTGCTCAGACAGACGGAGGAGGACAGCCACCAAAGAAGAAGAAGAAGACGTCTCCCTCGTGATGCAGAGCTGAGGACAGACAGGAGGGGCCGTCTCACTTCCCCTCCCCCCCCCCCCCCTCTTGTTTCTGTTTTCCACATTCAGTTTTCTCTCCTCGTTTTCCTCGCTCTACATGATGCTGCACTTCCCCTTCAGCTTGTCGGCTCGTTTCTGTTTCCCCGAGCGCTTCCCGTCGATGCTCAGACTCATGTCCCTCTTCTTCTCCAGAGACAGCAGCTCCTGGAACAGCTCCTTCACATTGGAGTTGGTCTTGGCCGACGTCTCCATGAAGGCACACTTCCAGGCGTTGGCCTGAGCCTGGCCCTCCTTCGTGTCCACCTCACGCTGGTGCGTCTCATCACTCTTGTTGCCCACGAGCATGATGGGAATGGCCTCCACGGTGCCTTTGATGGCCAGAACCTGCAGGGACATGGATCGGGTCAGTCAGATTGTTGGGAGGCAACTTTAAGGGTTAAGGTTTTAGGAAATTCAAAAATGGTCAGAGAGGTTTTCTTACATTTTTTAACATTTCAAATCCTTCAAACTAATTCTTAAAAAACGTCAGGCTCAAGTTAAAGTCAAAGTCTGTATAAAATATGGACGTAGTCTCAGTGACGTCATCTAATGGTTTCAGAAGAGACATTATGAAGCCTGACGATGACAGTCGCCATGTTGGAAATCCTGACTAACTAACTTTAGATCAGACTGAGGCACGGGGCTCTATGGGGACTGACTCACTGCAGGAGACAGACTCTAGTGGACACTGGAGGAACTGCAGCTGTAAAGTTAGACATTTTAACATGGAGCTCTATGAGGACTGACTCACTGCAGGAGACAGACTCTAGTGGACACTGGAGGAACTGCAGCTGTAAAGATGGACATTTTAACATGGAGCTCTATGGGGACTGACTCACTGCAGGAGACAGACTCTAGTGGACACTGGAGGAACTGCAGCTGTAAAGTTAGACATTTTAACATGGAGCTCTATGGAGACTGACTCACTGCAGGAGACAGACTCTAGTGGACACTGGAGGAACTGCAGCTGTAAAGATGGACATTTTAACATGGAGCTCTATGGGGACTGACTCACTGCAGGAGACAGACTCTAGTGGACACTGGAGGGACTGCAGCTGTAAAGATGGACATTTTAACATGGAGCTCTATGAGGACTGACTCACTGCAGGAGACAGACTCTAGTGGACACTGGAGGGACTGCAGCTGTAAAGATGGACATTTTAACATGGAGCTCTATGAGGACTGACTCACTGCAGGAGACAGACTCTAGTGGACACTGGAGGAACTGCAGTTTTTTACTCCATGGCAAAGGGATAGTTCTGCTAGCAGGATAGCTAATTAGTTCAATAAAAACTGAAATATATTAGATAGAAGTTACTTGTTTTAACACTATAAACACTATAACAATGACTAAAGCCAGATTTAAGAGGAAGATATATCATTTGCAATGGATTGTGGGATGTGTAGTTCCTTGACTTTAGAAGAAAAACATGTACACAGTCTTGTACCTTTGCCTTTTTCTCGTCTTTTAACGCCGCTTTGGCACCAAATCAGATGTTTTATAGTCTCGATTATTGGGGTAGCTGGTTGTCATGGTTGCATGCTTCAATCTGAATATTTAGTTAAATGTCAACAGACGATTAGGAACCAGACCGCTGATGAAGTGGGCGGTAACTGTTGAGCTCTATTATCATCTGGAAACGTAAAGACAGTCAGTCACCTGCTGGTAAATGGGTTTGAGCTCCTCCAGTGATTGGCGGCTGGTGATGGAAAAAACCAGGATGAAGGCGTGTCCTTTGGAGATGGAGAGGCGCTGCATGGCGGGGAACTGATGACTTCCTGTTGTGTCTGTGATCTGCAGCGTGCAGACGCTCTTATCACAGCTGATCACCTGCAGAGAGGACAGGTGCTGCTCAATGACTGAACATGATGACAGAGTTTTGTTGTTACCACGGCAACAAAAACAGACATCCAAGGCTCCTAATACTGGGGGATTCTCGTTTTCAATGATCAGTACCAAAACATTGCCGACATATTTCTGCATGTTCGACACTTTGCAGGAGTTATTTGTGCCATTTGTGATTTATAGGTTTGTTACTTTTCGATACGATCGATCGGTAAGATAACAGATGGTCTCGTTTAAACGAACATTTTGTCGAGCTTCTAACTGAAGCAGGTAAACCTCCTGATGTGTGGGTTCAGGTCTCACCTGTCTGTAGGTGTCCTCCACTGTGGGGATGTAGGTGTCTCTGAACGTGCCTTTCACAAACCGAAGGACCAGCGAGCTCTTCCCCACCCCCCCGGCTCCAAACACCACCACCCGGTAGTCGTTGCTCTGCTCGGGCATGCTGGGAGTTTGAGTTTGCCTGCTGCTCTCGATAGATGACCTGAATGCTGAAGAGGAGACAGAAATTATTAATGATCGAGTGAGAAATGAACATAAACATAGATACATGAACTCCATCTCGCATCAACAGCCAGATTAACACATCAGAAGAGTAAATATCTGAGGTCAGGATCAGAGCTGAAGAGTTTGGACACAGCGAGGCGGGAACACTTCAACCCCCTGAATGTAATTCATCTGAGAGCCATCAACAGTAAGAGCTCAATCAAAACCTCTCAGCTGTTTGATTCTCTTCCAGTCCTTCAGCTGGATGCCCGACCTGCAGGTCATCTCCATCACAATGAGCCTGTGTGTGTGTGTGTGTGTGTGTGTGTGTGTGTGTAGCCCTCAGCCTCCTCATTAGATGTTAGATGTTAGCCTCCCATCAGATGGTTCGGTGTTTAAAGTGTTCAGTTAAACTAACAGATTGTCTTTAACACCTAGTGTTTAAAATGGGTACTGCAGTCTAAATTCTAAACATTGTAGAGAGCTGCCCCCCCCCCCAGACTTTGAAAGACGATGTTTTGATGATGTAGAAAGAAAGAGTCTTCTGCTCAAACTTTCCTGTTCTGTGTCGGGGTCGGGTTGAAGCATTTCTACTTTTACCTTTCGTCCTCCAGAACAGAGAAATGTTTGAGGCGATGTTAGAAACATCCTCGTGAAGTCCAAACCTGCAGAAACCTTGTGATGTTTTTCTGAAGTTTTTATTCTCGGATCAGCCGCCGTTCACCGACGTCAGCGCTCCTTATCTCACCACGGAGTGAGAGCGGTGACTAATCAGCCGCTCGTTAATCAATCTGCCTCTTGATAGCATCCATTGTGTTTCTGTGTGTCGCCATGGCAACACCAGCATGTGCTATGTGTGTGTGTGTGTGTGTGTGCTGTGTGTGTGTGCTGTGTGTGCTGTGTGTGTGTGTGTGCTGTGTGTGTGTGTGTGTGTGTGTGTGTGTGTGTGTGTGTGCTGTGTGTGTGTCTGTGTGTGTGTGTGTGTGTGTGTGCTGTGTGTGTGTGTGTGTGTCTGTGTGTGTGTGTGTGTGCGCTGTGTGTGTGTGTGTGTGTGTGTGTGTGTGTGTGCTGTGTGTGTGTGTCTGTGTGTGTGTGTGTGTGTGTGTGCTGTGTGTCTGTGTGTGTGTGTGTGTGCGCTGTGTGTGTGTGTGTGTGTGTGTGTGTGTGCTGTGTGTGTGTGTCTGTGTGTGTGTGTGTGTGTGTGTGTGGGGACGGACAGTATACAGAGCACAGCGCACAACATGTCATCATCAGGAGGGGACGTTGGCATGGCAACACAACTGCCCACACTGTATGACATCACTTCCTGTGTGTGGGCAGGTGGCGGGGGAAACACCACAGAGAGTGTGAGGAGTCGTCTCTCAGGAACAGAAATAAACCAGAGCGGATCAATACAAGACAAACTACACAGAGGGTTCCCCAAGATTCATTCATATTATTATCATAGAGTTATATTTACATAAAAATAAAACTCTTTAAAAAGAGAAGAGAGGATTAAAAGCTGTAACACGTCAGTCCAATAAGAGACTTGAAACGTCTTTCAACATGGCGGCACAGAACGACTTCCTGTTCGAGCGAGGAGCGAGGAAACGAAAAAGAAGAGACATGAGACGGACCCTCTGATCCCAAACATCCCCATGATGAACTCCATGTTTGCAGGACTTTTCCATGAGTCTTCTGAGTGACCATCAGTAACCATGGCAACCATCAGTGCCTCCATAAATCTACGTTCAAATAAAGTGGATCCGTATGATCACATCCACTTAGAACTGTCAATAACCTTCCATCATCTCTTCTCTGACATCATTCAAGCTGCAAAACCCCGAAACATGCAAACAGGAAGAATCAAGATTTACTTGATTTTTTAAATAATTAGTCCAACGTCATAAGGCCCTATTGACCGTGTTGACCCTGTGTTGCCCCAGCTACTGTCCTGGGGCAGGCCAGTAGCGCGGCCAATATCCATATTGATATTGGCCCCAAAAATCCCGTATCAGTCGGTCCCTCGTATCGACAGCACCAAGAAAAAGTTAGTTTAGTAGTTTTAGTCTAATGTGATTTATTCATGTGTGGCTACATTGGCAAATTAACAGCAGGAAATAATCACAGTCTGTACCGTCTAAAATAAGAATCAACTTCACAACATCAGAGTGAGAGCAGACGTGTGGGAGCACACACACACACACACACACACACACACACACACACACAGCACACACACACACACACACACACAGACACACACACACACACACAGCACACACACACACACACACACACAGACACACACACACACACAGACACACACACAGACACACACACAGACACACACACACACACACACACACACACACACACACACACAGACACACACACACACACACACACACACACACACACACACACACACACACACAGACACACACACAGACACACACACACACACACACACACACACACACAGACACACAGACACACACACACACACACACACACACACACACACACACAGACACACACACACACACACACAGCACACACACACACACACACACACACACACACACACAGACACACACACACACACACACACACACACACACACAGACACACACACACACAGCACACACACACACACACACACACACACACACACACACAGACAGACACACACACACACAGACACACACACACACACACACAGACACACACACAGACACACACACACACACACACACACACACAGACACAGACACACACACACACACAGACACACACACACACACACACACACACAAACACACACACACACACACACAGACACACACACACAGACAGACACACACACACACAGACACACACACACACACACACACACACACACACACACACACAGACACACACACACAGACAAATACACACACACACACACAGACACACACACACAGACAAATACACACACACACACACAGACACACACACACAGACACACACACACACACACACACACACACACACACACACACAGACACACACACACAGACAAATACACACACACACACACACACACAGACACACACACACAGACACACACACACACACACACACACTCTGCAGTTTCACACTTTCAGTTCTTCACTTGTTTGTTCTGAACATTTTCTCATGAATATTCTGAGATTAATGTCTCAGACTTCTTCTGATGCCACTTCAACAAATTCAGCAGATCACTGTTCAACACGAGTCTGCCTCTCCATCCATCCATCCTTCCATGCATCCATGCATCCATCCATGCATCCATCCATCCATCCGTACATCCATCCATCCATCCATCTATCCATCTGTACATCCATCCATCTATCCATCCATGCATCCATCCATCCATCTATCCATCTGTACATCCATCCATCCATCCATCTATCCATCTGTACATCCATCCATCCATCTATCCATCCATCCATCCATCCATCTATCCATCTGTACATCCATCCATCTATCCATCCATCCATCCATCCATCTATCCATCCATCCATCCATACATCCATCCATCCATCCATCTATCCATCCATCCATCCATCTGTACATCCATCCATCCATCCATCTATCCATCTGTACATCCATCCATCCATCTATCCATCCATCCATCCATCCATCTATCCATCTGTACATCCATCCATCTATCCATCCATCCATCCATCTATCCATCCATCCATCCATCCATCCATTTATCCATCTGTACATCCATCCATCCATCCATGCATCCATCCATCCATCCATCTATCCATCTGTACATCCATCCATCCATCCATCCATCTATCCATCCATCTATCCATCCATGCATCCATCCATCCATCCATCTATCCATCTGTACATCCATCCATCCATCTATCCATCCATCCATCCATCCAGCCATCCATCTATCCATCTGTACATCCATCCATCCATCCATCTATCCATCCATCCATCCATCCATCTATCCATCTATCCATCCATCCATCTATCCATCCATCTATCCATCCATCCATCCATCTATCCATCCATCCATCCATCTATCCATCCATCCATCCATCCATCTATCCATCCATCCATCCATACATCCATCCATCCATCCATCTATCCATCCATCCATCCATCCATCTATCCATCCATCCATCCATCCATCTATCCATCCATCCATCTATCCCTCCATCCATCCATCCATCCATCCATCCATCCATCCATCCATCTATCCATCCATCTATCCATCCATCCATCCATCCATCCATCCATCTATCCATCCATCTATCCATCCATCCATCCATCCATCTATCCATCCATCCATCCATCTATCCATCATCCATCTATCCATCCATCTATCCATCCATCCATCCATCCATCTATCCATCCATCCATCCATCCATCTATCCATCCATCTATCCATCCATCCATCCATCCATCCATCCATCTATCCATCCATCCATCCATCCATCCATCCATCCATCTATCCATCCATCTATCCATCCATCCATCCATCCATCCATCCATCTATCCATCCATCCATCCATCCATCCATCTATCCATCCATCCATCCATCCATCCATCCATTTTCTTCCTCCTATCAGAGGCCGGCTGGCGGTGGTCACATGTTCCAGCCCGGTGGATCCTGATGCGTTCACACATCACTCTGTGTTACTGACTTCATCTATTAACTTTTCTTCTAAACTTTCCACTGTTGAAGCGGCTCTCTGCTCCTCGTGGTTATTCAGAGTTCATTTCTGAAGACGTGCACAACCAATGCTCCAAACCACCACAGGATACACAAGGCTGCTGTCAGGTGTTCATGTGAGCAGGTGTACTCAGGGTGTTAATATCTCTGTAACTCAAAGTCTGCTCTAACGGCTCAGAGTGAAGTTTAAAATGTAATTAGACTTGTAATTGATTATTTCTTACACAGTGGTGTTCAAACTTTAACAACCTCCATGTTCAAGATGAACCAAAGATGAAATATAAAACCTGAACTCTGTTTCTTCTTTAGTACTTTAATGAATCACGGAGAACATCTGTTACCTGATGAAGCATCCAAACATGCCCCATGTTAAATCATCTTATTATGAGTTATTATTAAGAATATAAAGATATATCACGTTATTTTCTATGATGATTTTTTTTGACGGTCACAGTCTCGTGCTCTCTGTCGTCACGACACAAAAATACTTATACAACACACGTGCACACACACACACGCACACGCACAATCAGCTGACCTGCTGCTTTGTTCTTGTTTCTATCAGACTCGTTATCTCCTCATCATGTTAATCAGACTCCCATCAGGAGCAGACATTGTCTTTGATGAACGTGCACATTCACAAACAAACACACACATTGATGTTATAAATAAAAATCAAAGCTTGAGCAGCAGCAGCAGCAGCAGCACCGTGGACTGTGGAGCTGCTGGACTCACCGTGTCTCTGCGGAGCGTCGCTCTCTGTGTATGCGGGCTGCCTTCACTCCTGAGCGGCTGTGAGCATCATGAACCCCCCGCTCTCTGACTCACAGCATCATCATCATCATCATCATCATCATCATCATCACCCTCATCATCATCATCAGACCTGCTGCTGATCAGCACACATCAGCCCTCCTCTTCCTCCTCCTCCTCGTCCCTCCTTCATCATCATCACCTCCTCCTTCCTCAGAGCGGATGCAAAATCAAGAAGAAAAAGAAGAGACTACTATTCCGGGATTTCCCTTGTGTTTTTTCAGAATAAAAGCCTGAAATGTGTAAACCTTCAGAACTGGAAGCTCTGCCGGGGAAAAGAAATAAAGCTGAAAAATCTGAAACAATGTAATATAAAACACATTAATAATTACAATGAAGGAGACGTTTGGTTGAGATAATTCTAATATGTAGATTATTTATTTGAGTTTTGAAGACCGTCCCAGTGAAAATGTTGCAAAATATGAAAAAATAATAAATAAATTAGACACTTTTTATTTTACTCTGAAGGTTTAGTATCACAGAACCGGAAGTATCATGTCCAGCCGCCTCTCTGACACCTCCTCCTCCTCCGAAAGTAAAAATAAATTTTCCCTCCACACCTTCACCTCCATCAGCGTCACCAGGTGACGTCATCAGAAGAGAGAAAAGACTGAAAAGGAAGAAAACATATAAATAAATATGAATCCATATTTATTTGTGTTTAACTATAAACTTAGATATAATAACATGAATGTAATGTATTTATTATTTGATATGTCAAGCACTTTTGTGTGGCATTTCCTACGGTGACTGGGAAGTTCAAAACAAAAGTACAAAATATGAAACACTTTTACATTTTAGAAAATGTACTATGGGAGGTAGAGCCTTCAGTTATCAGGCCTGCTCGTGGTACCTACAGTCTCTAAATGTACTATGGGAGGTAGAGCCTTCAGTTATCAGGCCTGCTCGTGGTACCTACAGTCTCTAAATGGACTATGGGAGGTAGAGCCTTCAGTTATCAGGCCTGATCGTGGTACCTACAGTCTCTAAATGTACTATGGGAGGTAGAGCCTTCAGTTATCAGGCCTGCTCGTGGTACCTACAGTCTCTAAATGTACTATGGGAGGTAGAGCCTTCAGTTATCAGGCCTGCTCGTGGTACCTACAGTCTCTAAATGTACTATGGGAGGTAGAGCCTTCAGTTATCAGGCCTGATCGTGGTACCTACAGTCTCTAAATGTACTATGGGAGGTAGAGCCTTCAGTTATCAGGCCTGATCGTGGTACAGTCTCTAAATGTACTATGGGAGGTAGAGCCTTCAGTTATCAGGCCTGATCGTGGTACAGTCTCTAAATGTACTATGGGAGGTAGAGCCTTCAGTTATCAGGTCTGCTCGTGGTACCTTCAGTCTCTAAATGTACTATGGGAGGTAGAGCCTTCAGTTATCAGACCTGCTCGTGGTACAGTCTCTAAATGTACTATGGGAGGTAGAGCCTTCAGTTATCAGACCTGCTCGTGGTACAGTCTCTAAATGTACTATGGGAGGTAGAGCCTTCAGTTATCAGGCCTGCTCGTGGTACCTACAGTCTCTAAATGTACTATGGGAGGTAGAGCCTTCAGTTATCAGGCCTGCTCATGGTACTTACGGTCTCTAAATGTACTGTGGGAGGTAGAGCCTTCAGTTATCTGGTCTGCTCGTGGTACCTACAGTCTCTAAATGTACTATGGGAGGTAGAGCCTTCAGTTATCAGGCCTGCTCGTGGTACAGTCTCTAAATGTACTATGGGAGGTAGAGCCTTCAGTTATCAGACCTGCTCGTGGTACCTACAGTCTCTAAATGTACTATGGGAGGTAGAGCCTTCAGTTATCAGGCCTGCTCGTGGTACAGTCTCTAAATGGACTATGGGAGGTAGAGCCTTCAGTTATCAGGCCTGCTCGTGGTACCTACAGTCTCTAAATGGACTATGGGAGGTAGAGCCTGCAGTTATCAGGCCTGCTCGTGGTACCTACAGTCTCTAAATGTACTATGGGAGGTAGAGCCTGCAGTTATCAGACCTGCTCGTGGTACCTACGGTCTCTAAATGTACTATGGGAGGTAGAGCCTTCAGCTATCAGGCCTGCTCGTGGTACCTACAGCCTCTAAATGTACTATGGGAGGTAGAGCCTTCAGTTATCAGACCTGCTCGTGGTACCTACAGTCTCTAAATGTACTATGGGAGGTAGAGCCTTCAGTTATCAGGCCTGCTCGTGGTACCTACAGTCTCTAAATGTACTATGGGAGGTAGAGCCTTCAGTTATCAGGCCTGATCGTGGTACCTACAGTCTCTAAATGTACTATGGGAGGTAGAGCCTTCAGTTATCAGGCCTGATCGTGGTACAGTCTCTAAATGTACTATGGGAGGTAGAGCCTTCAGTTATCAGGCCTGATCGTGGTACAGTCTCTAAATGTACTATGGGAGGTAGAGCCTTCAGTTATCAGGTCTGCTCGTGGTACCTTCAGTCTCTAAATGTACTATGGGAGGTAGAGCCTTCAGTTATCAGACCTGCTCGTGGTACAGTCTCTAAATGTACTATGGGAGGTAGAGCCTTCAGTTATCAGACCTGCTCGTGGTACAGTCTCTAAATGTACTATGGGAGGTAGAGCCTTCAGTTATCAGGCCTGCTCATGGTACTTACGGTCTCTAAATGTACTATGGGAGGTAGAGCCTTCAGTTATCTGGTCTGCTCGTGGTACCTACAGTCTCTAAATGTACTATGGGAGGTAGAGCCTTCAGTTATCAGGCCTGCTCGTGGTACAGTCTCTAAATGGACTATGGGAGGTAGAGCCTTCAGTTATCAGGCCTGCTCGTGGTACCTACAGTCTCTAAATGGACTATGGGAGGTAGAGCCTGCAGTTATCAGGCCTGCTCGTGGTACAGTCTCTAAATGGACTATGGGAGGTAGAGCCTTCAGTTATCAGGCCTGCTCGTGGTACCTACAGTCTCTAAATGTACTATGGGAGGTAGAGCCTTCAGTTATCAGACCTGCTCGTGGTACCTACAGTCTCTAAATGTACTATGGGAGGTAGAGGCTTCAGTTATCAGGCCTGCTCGTGGTACCTACAGTCTCTAAATGTACTATGGGAGGTAGAGCCTTCAGTTATCAGGCCTGCTCGTGGTACCTACAGTCTCTAAATGTACTATGGGAGGTAGAGGCTTCAGTTATCAGGCCTGCTCGTGGTACAGTCTCTAAATGTACTGTGGGAGGTAGAGCCTTCAGTTATCCGACCTGCTTGTGGTACCTACAGTCTCTAAATGTACTATGGGAGGTAGAGGCTTCAGTTATCAGGCCTGCTCGTGGTACAGTCTCTAAATGTACTATGGGAGGTAGAGCCTTCAGTTATCAGACCTGCTCGTGGTACAGTCTCTAAATGTACTATGGGAGGTAGAGCCTTCAGTTATCAGGCCTGCTCGTGGTACCTACAGTCTCTAAATGTACTATGGGAGGTAGAGCCTTCAGTTATCAGGCCTGCTCGTGGTACCTACAGTCTCTAAATGTACTATGGGAGGTAGAGCCTTCAGTTATCAGGCCTGCTCGTGGTACTTACAGTCTATAAATGTACTATGGGAGGTAGAGCCTTCAGTTATCAGGCCTGCTCGTGGTACTTACAGTCTATAAATGTACTATGGGAGGTAGAGCCTTCAGTTATCAGGCCTGCTCGTGGTACCTACAGTCTCTAAATGTACTATGGGAGGTAGAGCCTTCAGTTATCAGGCCTGCTCGTGGTACCTACAGTCTCTAAATGTACTAAGGGAGGTAGAGCCTTCAGTTATCAGGCCTGCTCGTGGTACCTACAGTCTCTAAATGTACTATGGGAGGTAGAGCCTTCAGTTATCAGGCCTGCTCGTGGTACTTACAGTCTATAAATGTACTATGGGAGGTAGAGCCTTCAGTTATCAGGCCTGCTCGTGGTACCTACAGTCTCTAAATGTACTATGGGAGGTAGAGCCTTCAGTTATCAGGCCTGCTCGTGGTACCTACAGTCTCTAAATGTACTAAGGGAGGTAGAGCCTTCAGTTATCAGGCCTGCTCGTGGTACCTACAGTCTCTAAATGTACTATGGGAGGTAGAGCCTTCAGTTATCAGGCCTGCTCGTGGTACCTACAGTCTCTAAATGCATCTAATCCCATCTCCCCCCATCTAAATTTTCCTTTGCAACATAACAATGAGTAATGTCTTTTACCCACTCTTTTGTAAAGCATTTCTTATGAATTGGCGCTTTACAAAAAATGATTGATTGATCGATTCTTTGATAAATAACTTCCATCTCACATTTAGTATTTGGTCAAATCCCTCTCCAATCCCTCTCTCTATGTTGTTTGTAAATTTGTCTCAGCACTCATAAAATTGTTCTGCCACTTTTTTCTGCACATTTGTTTTAAAAAATGTAAATCAGTTTTGTTCTATGTAAAAGTGTTTTGTTTTTGTAATTTTGTTTTCTAAAATGAACATGTGTCTCATGCTGTCAACTGTTTGATTTCACACTTAAATTTGGTTTGCACTCCATAGCCACAGTAATTTGATCCTTTTTAGATCATAAATAAGGGACAAACAGAGAAATTCAAACATTAATTTAAAACACAATAAAACTTAATATTTGTAAAACATGAAGGGAGACATGTAAATTGGAGACACCTACAAATGTTCCTTTTTTATTGTTAGTAGCGAAGACAGTAAAAAAGAAGTCTGAAAAGCTTCCAGTTGATGGATTTTGTGATTTTTATCGAATCAATCAGAAAATTAAAAGAAATCAATCAAATGAAGAAATAATATACAGCAAATGAAGTGTGTGTGTGTGTGTGTGTGTGTGTGTGTGTGTGTGTGTGTGTGTGTGTGTGTGTGTGTGTTTTCATTAATCCTCTTTAATCTGATCTAATCTGATGTAATCTAGTTAATTTCTTTAAATCAGTTAAAGCGATGAGACAGGGCAGGAATCATAAACTGACCTGTGACCCCCTCTGGTGGCGAGACGAGGTACTGCAGACAGGAAACACCTTAACTACCACAGTCAAAGCACAACCAGGGACAAGGACTGCAAATTAACCAAGAAGTCCTCTCTACATCACAAGTTTCACTTTAATTACATGTAACGACACCTTTATATATATATCCTGACAAACAAATAAATAAACAAGAAAACAAAAAGCAAACAAGCAAACAATATAACAAAGCATATCACGGCTGCTTCTCTTGAGCTGGTTTAAAAAACAACCAAAGGCCAATCCAGGTGCATGCTGGTCCTCTAAGTATATACAGAAAAGGTTCATGATAACTAAATAAATAACAACATCCAAGATTAGTGAAATAAATAACTAAATCAACAACAAATAAAAAACTCCTTCAATCAAACACTTTGAAGAACACAATCCATTAATTCTCAGGATCAATCAGTGAGCTGTGTAGAGAGTGAGATGATAAAGGTATCTTACTATCTGATCATTAAGGAAACATGTTGAAGTGCTGGCTTCTCTGACAACAATGCAGCAGCCAGTATGTCCTCCTTCTAACTTTAGATTCTGCTCCTGAATGCTCTGGATTTGTTTGGACCAGAGAAGGTAGACGCTTTTAAGACACGCCCCCCACACGGCCGTTTTGGACGCCCCTCGGTTTATCAGATATGAGAGCAGTTATCAGGTCAACAGGTGTTGCAGCGATGGAAGCGGGCAAGAGAAGTGGTTCAGATAGAAGTGATTGTACCCGACCTAAAAAGCCTCTGCATGTTTCTAATAAGCTCCACGAGCAGAAACGTGCTCAAACTAGGATCAATATTGGAGATGCTTTTGAAAAATGGAGAGAGGTTAGAACACAGAAAGGTTTACAGACCCATGCAGAGCTGGATAAACACTGAAGCTTCAGAGTCCACCACATGGTGACCTGTGTGAGGAGGGGGGGAGACAGCTCTCTATGATGTTTAGAATTTAGACTGCAGTACCCATTTTAAACACTAGGGGTCAGAGTTACATATTTCTCCTTTAAAGCTCCTATGAAGAACTTTCAGTTTGTTTCGACTTTGGCGCACCTTGTGGTCAAAGATTAATCTTTTATGGTTACTGGAAAATTTTAATCTCGTCGTGAGTCTCAGCTCATAGGAGCCGATAAAAATCGGACATAACCTTCAGGTCTGACAAGATTAATGAATCTAGTAGTGTTATTAACCTGCATTGTTTATCATGTCCAGCAGGGGGCGACTCCACTGGTTTGTCCTGGTTGGCTGTTGTTATGGTCTTAATCTCTTCTTCAACACAGCACATTGTTCATTTAGTATATTACGGTCTCATTTAGAGTCAAAGAGACGAGAATTGACTTGGGATTGACCAGTTGCTACCATGGCAACCTTAAAAATGTATTGAGTAGCGTTCGGTTACACTAAAAGAAGCTCTGAGTTGAATGCTGTCCATTTTTCCCATGTAAGAATATTTTGCCTGAGGAAGTGACCATATTTGGACAAGGGGGTGGAGCTGGAGAGGAGGGAGGGTTCAGTTTTCACCCTCTTGTCCAAATATGGTCACTTCTGGTTCTAAAAATAAAGATGGCGATGGTGTAAATTGACCAGAGAGCAGTGGGAGGAGTTAGGGTGATGAAAAGCAACATGGACACCTCCAGGAGTCCCAATCCACAGATTGATTGATTTAATGACACTAAAGAGGAGTAAGTTGATAATAAAGACGATAGTTACAGCCAAACTCTACTGATGATGCACCGAGCAGCCATGTTGGATTTTAACTCGGACTACTGAAGGTTCTCAGAGTTTCTGACTGCAGGTGATTTCTGATGATGTATCCGACCAGTAACTCTGGATTTCTTTCTTTATTTACCTTAGAGATAAAATGGGATGAAACCATTGTTCTCGACATTGTTGCCTCCAAGTGCAAAATGGAAAAAAAAAATTCTTCCTTTCATTTTTTTTCTCTAATGTCTGACCCTAATCGTCTTCCGTAGAAAACGGACTGGGCTTCCAATTAGAAAATAAAACATACCTCACAATATCAAAACAGATTATTTAGAATATTTAAAACATGACTTTAAAAATAATGAAGCCACCATTAAAATAAAAACAAATCCAACAAATAGAAAAGCAGGAGGGAATGACCACCCCCCCCCCCCCCCCCCCCCCCTCCTCTCTCTCTCTCTCTCCCTCTCAGTGATCTTCAGCTCGGCTCGGAGTCATGAGGTAAGCACCGATCTCTCCGTCTTTTCTCCGCCTTTAACCCACATTCAGCTCATTTTTTTAATCCGTTCTGACCCGGGCTAAACCGTCCGTGTG
>NC_083614.1:34374382-34416882 GCF_963584025.1 Labrus mixtus | reverse complement strand
GGTGGGATGGATGACCTGTTGGATGGATGGAGGGATGTATTCATGTATGGTGAAACGGTTGGATGGATTGATAGATGATCGATTAATGGATTTATGGGGAAATAGTTGGACGAGTTGGTGTATGATGGGTCGATGGATGGATGGATGGATAATGGGTGGATAATAGATGGATTGATCTAAGAAATGGAGTCTGGTTGGATGAACTGTTGGATGAGTGAATGGATGTTAAATGGATGCTCAGATTTGTGGATGGATGCTCAGATGGAAGGATGGATTTTTGTAATCGTTGGATAACTTGGTTCATGATGGATGTATTAATTGTTAAAAGAAAGATAGATGATGGATAGGTGGATGGATGGATAAACCATTGGATGGATGGATTCAGATTGATGGATGCACTGTTGGAATATAAATGGATGGACTCCTTCTTCTTCTTCACCTTCTGGACTGTATTTGTCTCTTTTTCTCATGTCTGTGCTTTCATTTTGGGTTTGTCTTATATTTCTTTTTTGCTGCTGCCATTTTGGCCAGGCCTTGCTCGAAAAAGAGGTGATTTGATCTCAAGCAATTCCAGCTTGGTAAAATAAAGATTAAATAAAAATAAAAAATAAAATATTGGATGGATGGATGAGTTGAAAGACTTTAGATGGATGAATGAATATTAGTGGTGGGATGGATGACCTGTTGGATAGATTGATAGATGATCGATTATTGGATGATGGAGTTGGTTTATGATGGCTGGAAGGATGGATGGGTTGATAATAGATGGATTGATGGTTTAAAAAATGGAGGCTGGATGGATGAACTGTTGGATGGGTGGTGTAATGGTTGGATGAGTTGATTCATGATGGGTGGCTGGATAGATGGACGGTTTGGTGGAAGGATGATGGGTGGACAAATGAATGAAGGATGTAAAGGATGGATGAGCTGTTGCATGTTGGATGGATGGACGATGATGATTTATTTTGATTGGTTGTTTATTTGACAAAGAATCTAAATGTTGATCTCATGATTATTGATCATCAGAGCTCCACATGGACCTCACAAACTACTACGAACTCAAACATCAACCCCACAACCTGCGCCTGCTGGCGGGTAGCCTCGGAGGGGCGGGGCCAGCTGGGATTGGAGGAGCGGACTTTGATGATCGTCTTGCTCTGCCTCCTCCCTCCTGCTCCTCCTCCTCGGCGAGCAGAGCGAGGAGTCCTCTCAGAGCGTCGTCTCGTCTGAGTTCAGCATCCGGTGGAGAGGCTGCTGCTGTCATGCTGCCACATCACTTCCTGGACGGAGCCCCGCCCAAAACGGCCGTGATCAGCGGGGCGGATGGACGACTGAGTGACCACCACCTGGAGGAGCTGTACAAGGAGAGGTCAGTCAATGTTGTTCAAACTATTATTTAGAAGATCAACTATCACGCCCCTCTGTTTGTCAGATATGAGAGCAGTTATCAGGTCAACAGGTGTTGCAGCGATGGAAGCGGTCAAGAGAAGTGGTTCAGATAGAAGTGATTGTACCCGACCTAAAAAGCCTCTGCATGTTTCTAATAAGCTCCACGAGCAGAAACGTGCTCAAACTAGGATCAATATTGGAGATGCTTTTGAAAAATGGAGAGAGGTTAGAACACAGAAAGGTTTACAGACCCATGCAGAGCTGGATAAACACTGAAGCTTCAGAGTCCACCACATGGTGACCTGAGTGAGCTTGGACTCTAGAGAGGAGGGGGGGGGGGGGGGGGGGGCAGCTCTCTATGATGTTTAGAATTTAGACTGCAGTACCCATTTTAAACACTAGGGGGCAGAGTTACAGACTGCTCCTTTAATTGTTTGATATTTTAAAAACTGCATTAAATCAGGTGGAGAATTAAGAGAAACTCAGCAAAACATGAAGAACAAATACTGCAAACAACAACCAAACACAGGCAGTTTTATCTGATATAATAACACAGACTTGTACATTTCCTTCCAGCTGTTTTAATGCTGTCTCTTTAAACCCTTCACTGACACTAAACTGTCCCCCACAGTTTCCCCTCTTGATCGATAAAAGAGCAGATAATGAAATCCTCTGTCCTTCATTCCCTCTGAGCGTTACCCTTAAAGCTTCCTCTGATTTCAGGAGTTTGTTTTGTTGGTGTGATAGCGTGAGACGAAGCCTGTGATTGGCTGCCCGCAGAGCTGTTAGCCGTGATGCTAACTGTGTGTGTGTGTGTGTGTCCGTCTGCAGGAACCTCCTGCTGGGAGAGATCGACCGTGAGGAGAGGGAGCGCTGCTGGTACTTCAGCCAGCTGGATGGGCTGTCACAGCGTCTGGCTCAGCTTCCTCGCATCGACACGGTGAGATCAGACTTTAGACACTATATACACATCCATGTCCGAGTTACATGCATCGTTTCTTGCAGGATCATCAAATTGTTAATTTTACTGTAACTTAGTGACATTAATTCCCCATATATGATGTCATCGTTCTGATAACATACACTTCCTGTCTGAACTATTTAACCCTGTGAGGCCTGAACCATCAAATAATTATCAGCTAAATCTTTGAATCTGGAGTGGTTATTAAACGGCCTAAACGTGTAGTTAAAAAGTTAAAAAGACATCGCATGTAGGAGTTTTGTTTCGAATCATCATCAGATGTTTTTTTTTTGCACATTGCATGTTTTTTCCACCACAGGAAGTTCAAACTTTTCCCTTCTTGAGACTCATTTATTTTCATTTTTGTGTATATACCATAAAACTTCTACAGATAGGGTTCTTATTAACTTCAGTCTAGGAAATGAGCCTACCTTTTTGAAAAGGCGTCAACATGAGACGAGCCTTTAAGTGTTTTCAAACAGAACTGTTGCACAGCAAAGACGGGGAACGACTATAACATTTTAAATTTACAAAAATTTGGATGTTTAAACAAATTAATGAAATCAATAATTTGATGTTACTTTGTAAAGCAGCCTGCAGACCTGGCAGTAGCCCCTCCCCCAGGTGGGTGACACTCCCACAGCTAGGTGTTTGTTCTGCCCTCTGAGTCTGCCTTCTCACAGTAAACAATAGGACATGGAGCGAGAAAGACCTTCCAGAGAGGGGGCGTGGTCATACGTGGTCGAATTATTTACACTGAAGAAGAAGAGGAGGAGGAGATGTCACCTTTAAATAACAACTGAGAAAAAAGCAAAACAAAATGCAAAGATTAAAAACAAACAAAAAGATGCTGATCCCTGAGATGCAGACGGCTGTGTTGGGGAAAAAATGTGTTTCACTTTAAACTTTAGAGAATGAACAGCTTTATAACTGGTTTAAACAAACTCTGCTGTGATGACAGTTAACTTAAACCTCCCATACAAAGCAGTGCATTATGGGTCGTGGCTGGAGGTTACTTTATGATTTCATCTCAGATTGTAGGAGATTGTTAGCCGACATATTCTAACCTCTGTGTGTGTGTGTGTGTGTGTGTGTGTGTGTGTGTGTGTGTGTGTGTGTGTGTGTGTGTGTGTGTGTGTGTGTGTGTGTGTGTGTGTGTGTGTGTGTGTGTGTGTGTGTGTGTGTGTGTGTGTGCGTGCGTGCTGCAGTTCTCTCTGCAGATGGATCTGATCCGACAGCAGCTGGAGTTTGAGGCTCAGCAGGTTCAGTCCGTGATGGAGGAGCGCTTTGGCACCAGCGACGAGGTCGTTCAGAGGACCCAGGTGAGATGGAGGCTCCTGATTGGACGATTATTTACACCGAAATTCATTAAACTTCTTAAAACCTGATTGGATAGAGTATATGAGTATTGTAGTTATTTACATTGTTTACACGGCCAGCTGGTCGATGGAGGCAGAGCACATCTGGAGGTGTCTGAACCGTGTGTGTGTGTGTGTGTGTGTGTGTGTGTGTGTGTGTGTGTGTGTGTGTGTGTGTGTGTGTGTGTGTGTGTGTGTGTGTGTGTGTGTGTGTGTGTGTGTGTGTGTGTGTGTGTGTGTGTGTGTTTCAGATGCGTGTTTCTCGTCTGGAGCAGCTGGAGAAGGAGCTGCATGAGGCCCGAGGGAGTCAGGAGAGCCAGCTACAGGTCAGACATATACATTAACACACACACACACACACACACACACACACACACACACAGCTGCAGAATCTGTTGGCAGATTCTATAAAGGCAAGTTCATAAACGATCGCGCCCCGCTGTAGAAACATCGTGCTGGGAGTTCAGTCTCTTTGCTGCAGGCAAGTTTTCAACAGTTTTAGCTCTTAAGGTGAAATTATAGAGATTCATGAAACAGCTGACGAGACCCAATGTGACCCATGTGTTCCCGTCCAGGTGAGGATTGTTTGTATTAGGAGGTGTAATGTGATCTTGTACCTGAGCAGTGCTGAAGGGAAAATCGATTTATTCATTTGACATAGTAACATTGGTGCTGTAACATTTAACCATGCACAAGTCCCAGATACTGCTCTTAGTGTTTTTAGCAAAATGCTAGCACCTGTCCACGGGAGGCTTTTAAGATGAAGCCAGAGGAACGTTACGGCTCCTTTGCTTCAGGCAGGGACACTAGGGATCGCACTCAACTCGCCGCTTGACGGGCTTGTTCTGATTTCCTCTTGGACCTCTCCACCCAATCTCGATAGCCCAGTTTTTCACTGCAGGTGTTGCAATAGGTGAAGTAGCCTCAATGAATGCACCTGATTGGATAA
The DNA here is from genome assembly GCF_963584025.1 of Labrus mixtus. Classification (NCBI taxonomy): domain Eukaryota; kingdom Metazoa; phylum Chordata; class Actinopteri; order Labriformes; family Labridae; genus Labrus; species Labrus mixtus. The sequence continues at coordinate 34,412,225 of NC_083614.1, read as the reverse complement.
ACACGGGGCTAGTCCGGGCGGACCCTGGACTCATTTGCACATGCACTGTGCCACATCCTCTCCAGCTCTCCATAGGTAATGACTAGAAAGCGTTGAGACGCTATCACCAGTGGATCTGTACGGTGACTCTTAACGCTTCAGTCCAGTTTTATGGAAGTTCGACCATCAGAGTCTAAACTATGAAACCAGGAAGTGGTTTGCACACAGTGTGGAGACAGAAGGAAGTGAAATGTTTCATCAGTTTAATGTTTATATCAAACAGTTTCAACTTGTTTGTCTAATGATGGAAACTAAGCTTTCAATCAGTCACTTACCGACCTTTCTTTATTCAAGATCTTCGTTTCACTCTGTGAGAACTCTTCTCTTTGTAGCTGAATATTTTTTTGGTGCTTTCAGCGCTAAACTTTAGCTTTGACTAAATGTTTTTGGAAGACATTGGCTGGATTGAGTAGTACACCCCTCACAGGGTCTGAAATGCTAACATGGCTGCTAACCATAAACTTCCACCATCGTTCTGCTCATCTGTGACCCGCCTTCTTCACCCACCACACCTTAACTGTAGGTCAGTGCTTCTTAGTCGGGGTCGTACCTCCAGCTTTGACCTTTGACCCAACCCCGGGGCTGAACCTGCTGCTCCTGGTTCACTGCAGCATTCGTTCCCAGTCTAGCTCCACCTGACTCAGCGCCACTGAGCCGTCATAGGTCCAGACCCAGAAAGCCGGGTACAGAGGCTCATGGAAGCTGGAGGTGAAGGTGTGCAGGTGAACCATGGTGTCCTTAGAGACGCAGTAGAAGGACAGAGCCCCTGCAGACCAGTCGAGGTGAACCCCGACTCTGCGTGTGAAGGGTTGTAGCGAGGACGACTTGAACCTCTTGTTATCGTGACACGGCGTGTAGCTTCCCTCCGAACACTCCAGACTCCAGGAGCGCTCATTGTGTCCCAGCAGGCAGCTCGCCGAGTCTCCATCCCTGCTGATGTTGTTGTAGGCGACGCCGATATCTGCCCCCCCACTCCACTCCACTTCCCAGTACACCGAGTCCAGCAGCCCCTCCCTGCACAGGACCTGGGGACAGCGCTCAAACCGGTCCGGGTGGTTTGAGGGTCGATGGTCCGACCACACTCGGGTCGCCTTCCTGTTTCCGTCCGTCAGATGGAGCTCTGAGTTAGCAGTGTTTGGGTCAAAGGTCAAATAGCAGGCGACTGTGAGACAGAAAGGAAAGGTCAGCTGACTGAGCTCTGATACACACGGCTGATGTGAAGTTAAAGCGAGTATATAGGAGCAATAAGGCATTAAAAAATGATACAAGCAATAAAATCTGTAAAAGCAATTTAAAGAACTAAAAACTTTAAAAAGGAGAAAAGCAGTAAAACAATTAGAAGCAAAGCAGACTTTATAAAAACAGAAAGAAAGCCATAAACGCGATAAAAGATAATAAAATAAATAAAAATGGAGGACATTGGGCATTTAAGGTCATTAGAAGAATAAGAAGACAACATCAGTAGAGAGAGTGTATAAAGTGTATAAAATCGAGCTTTAAAGAGCCCATATTCTGCCCTTTTTGGGGTTCGTATATTTAATCTATGTACCTACTTTTGTACGTTCACAATAGATAAAGTTCTAAAAAAGTGTCTGCTCCTCCTTGCTCCCTCTCCGCTCTGAGTCCGTCAGCTACGCTCTATTGAGCCCACACTGTTAGACCCCACGTGGGCCAAGTCTGCTCTGTCGTTATTGGTCAGTTGCTCAGCACGCGTCTCGGAAATTTCAACATGATCCAATGGGCTTAGATCAGTGATCTCACACTGACAATGACGTCGGACTGACAAATTTTTATCGAGGGGGGCTAGAACCGAGCGTTACATGCGGCTAATGCTACAGCTAACAGGAGGACGTAGGAGAAGCCGCGTTTCTGCGGACTTTGAATTTTTACAAATAGATGTGCCTAAACATGCACAGGACACTTGGAAAACACACTAAAGGGCATATAAAACCAGAATAAAGCATAATATGGGACCTTTAAGAGGTGATTTCAGAGGTCGTTCCAAAGCCGAGAGGCCAGGATGGCGTAACTAGTGAGCATAAGTTGAACTCTATACAGACGATACTGTGACGTTCATTACAGACAAAGAAGGACGTAATATAGAAAAGATTCAAAATTGATAAAACTTACAGTTTTTCACAGACCACACGTCGACTTCATGAGCCCTGCAAAGAACAGGATGAAGTTAGAAACAGGTTGAAGCAGATGTTTTGGACGCAGCAGAGTCGTTCTGCGGGTCGACTCACCTCGTGTCGTCTTTGGTTTGGTCTCTCAGGTTAAAGAGACTGATCACAGACGACAGAGACAGAAGAGTCTCCGGTGGTGATTCTACGTCTTCTTCACCTTCTTCCTCTTGTTCTACATCCTCTTTGTCTTCTTCTTCTTCTTCTTCTTCTTTCTTTTGTTCTTCCTCACCTCTTTCTTCTTCTGCCTCCTTTCCTTTGGTCATCTCTTCTTCTGACACCACCGAGAAGTCGTCGCTTCTCTCTTCGATCTCACATCTCTGCTCCGCTGTCGGCTGGTTATCTGGAGAAAGACTGTTAATAAGCTGAGACCAACCTTTAAGTGCCTAAAACCTGCATTCTTTCTACTGGCCAGCAGGGGGCTCTCCACTGGCTGATTAAACAGAACTTACTGTAATGACGTCTATGTGTGGATGGATTTATTATCTCTGTACATTAAAAGTCTAACCCTGAACTTCCACCAGATAAATAAATAAGATTTTGGAATTCAAACTGATCACGCCTACCTGAAGGAATCACCTCCTCACTTCCTCGTGTTTCTGACAGACTTTCAGTTTTCTCCTCTGAGACGCTCACGTCCACTTCGCTGTCCTCTGGTTCGTCCATCTTTTCTTTCATGTTGCCGATTGGCTCGTTGTCGACCGTCTCTGAGAGATTTCCGCTGAATCCATTGTTGTCTGTTAGTTCCTCCCTGAGCTCTGAAAGTGTCTCTTTCCCTCCCTGACCGTCCTCTGCTCTTTGAGGAGTCTCTTTTGGAATCAGACTCTTTAAGGGTTCCTCTGGTCTTTGAGGACTCTCTTTTGGAGTCAGACTCTTTAACGGTTCCTCTGTTCTTTGAGGACTCTCTTTTGGAGTCAGACTCTTTAAGGGTTCCTCTGGTCTTTGAGGACTCTCTTTTGGAGTCAGACTCTTTAAAGGTTCCTCTGGTCTTTGAGTCTCTTTTGGAGTCAGACTCTTTAAGGGTTCCTCTGTTCTTTCAGGACTCTCTTTTGGAGTCGGACTCTTTAAGGGTTCCTCTGCTCTTTCAGGAGTCTCTTTTGGAATCAGACTCTTTAACGGTTCCTCTGTTCTTTGAGGACTCTCTTTTGGAGTCAGACTCTTTAAGGGTTCCTCTGGTCTTTGAGGACTCTCTTTTGGAGTCAGACTATTTAAGGGTTCCTCTGCTCTTTGAGGACTCTCTTTTGGAATCAGACTCTTTAAGGGTTCCTCTGCCCTTTGAGGACTCTTTTTTGGAATCAGACTCTTTAAGGGTTCCTCTGCTCTTTCAGGACTCTGTTTTGGAGTTGGACTCTTTAAGGGTTCCTCTGCTCTTTGAGGAGTCTCTTTAGGAATCAGACTCTTTAAGGGTTCCTCTGGTCTTTGAGGAGTCTCTTTAGGAATCAGACTCTTTAAGGGTTCCTCTGCTCTTTGAGGACTCTCTTTTGGAATCAGACTCTTTAAGGGTTCCTCGGTTCTTCCAGCCTTCCTTTGGTCGTCCTTTGCAGCGTCTCTGTCCTTGGAAAGACTGAATCTGAAGACGTTCGAGAGGTCTTCTCTAAAGGAACTCAGCAGGTTGTTTGGTTTCTCTGCCGACTGACTCTTTAAGGGTTCCTCTGCCCTTTGAGAAGTCTCATTTGGAGTCAGACTCTTTAAGGGTTCCTCTGTTCTTTGAGTCTCTTTTGGAGTCAGACTCTTTAAGGGTTCCTCTGCTCTTTGAAAAGTCTCTTTAGGAATCAGACTCTTTAAGGGTTCCTCTGCTCTTTGAAAAGTCTCTTTAGGAATCAGACTCTTTAAGGGTTCCTCTGCTCTTTGAAAAGTCTCTTTAGGAATCAGACTCTTTAAGGGTTCCTCTGCTCTTTGAAAAGTCTCTTTAGGAATCGGACTCTTTAAGGGTTCCTCTGGTCTTTGAGGAGTCTCTTTTTGAGTCAGACTCTTTAAGGGTTCCTCTGCTCTTTGAAAAGTCTCTTTAGGAATCAGACTCTTTAAGGGTTCCTCTGGTCTTTGAGTCTCTTTTGGAGTTAGACTCTTTAAGGGTTCCTCGGTTCTTCCAGCCTTCCTTTGGTCATCCTTTGCAGCGTTTCTGTCCTTGGAAAGACTGAATCTGAAGACGTTCGAGAGGTCTTCTCTAAAGGAACTCAGCAGGTTGTTTGGTTTCTCCGCCGACTGACTCTTTAAAGGTTCCTCTGCCCTTTGAGAAGTCTCTTTAGGAATCAGACTCTTTGAGGGTTCCTTTGCTCTTTGAGGAGTCTTTGTCTCTTTTGGAATCTGACTCTTTAAGGGTTCCTCTGCTCTTTGAGGACTCTCTTTAGGAATCAGACTCTTTAAGGGTTCCTCTGCTCTTTGAGGACTCTTTTTAGGAATCAGACTCTTTAAGGGTTCCTCTGCTCTTTCAGGAGTCTCTTTAGGAATCAGACTCTTTAAGGGTTCCTCTGCTCTTTGAGTCTCTTTTGGAGTCAGACTCTTCAAGGGTTCCCCTGCTCTTTGAGGAGTCTCTTTAGGAATCAGACTCTTTAAGGGTTCCTCTGCTCTTTGAGTCTCTTTTGGAGTCAGACTCTTTAAGGGTTCCTCTGCTCTTTGAGGAGTCTCTTTAGGAATCAGACTCTTTAAGGGTTCCTCTGGTCTTTGAGTCTCTTTTTGAGTCAGACTCTTTAAGGGTTCCTCTGCTCTTTGAAAAGTCTCTTTAGGAATCGGACTCTTTAAGGGTTCCTCTGGTCTTTGAGGAGTCTCTTTTGGAGTCAGACTCTTTAAGGGTTCCTCTGCTCTTTGAGGACTCTCTTTTGGAGTCAGACTCTTTAAGGGTTCCTCTGCTCTTTGAGGAGTCTCTTTTGGAGTCAGACTCTTTAAGGGTTCCTCTGCTCTTTCAGGAGTCTCTTTTGGAATCAGACTCTTTAAGGGTTCCTCTGCTCTTTCAGGAGTCTCTTTTGGAGTCAGACTCTTTAAGGGTTCCTCTGCTCTTTCAGGAGTCTCTTTAGGAATCAGACTCTTTAAGGGTTCCTCTGCCCTTTGACGAGTCTCTTTTGGAGTCAGACTCTTTAAGGGTTCCTCTGGTCTTTGAGGAGTCTCTTTTGGAATCAGACTCTTTAAGGGTTCCTCGGTTCTTCCAGCCTTCCTTTGGTCATCCTTTGCGGCGTCTCTGTCCTTGGAAAGACTGAATCTGAAGACATTCGAGAGGTCTTCTCTAAAGGAACTCAGCAGGTTGTTTGGTTTCTCCGCCGACTGGCTCTTTAAGGGTTCCTCTGCCCTTTGAGAAGTCTCTTTAGGAATCAGACTCTTTGAGGGTTCCTCTGCTGTTTGAGGAGTCTCTTTTGGACTCAGACTCTTTAAGGGTTCCTCTGCTCTTTGAGGACTCTCTTTAGGAATCAGACTCTTTAAGGGTTCCTCTGCTCTTTGAGTCTCTTTTGGAGTCAGACTCTTTAAGGGTTCCTCTGCTCTTTGAGGACTCTCTTTCGGAATCAGACTCTTTAAGGGTTCCTCTGCTCTTTGAGGAGTCTCTTTCGGAATCAGACTCTTTAAGGGGTCCTCTGCTCTTTGAGGACTCTCTTTAGGAATCAGACTCTTTAAGGGTTCCTCTGGTCTTTGAGTCTCTTTTGGAGTCAGACTCTTTAAGGGTTCCTCTGTTCTTTGAGGACTCTCTTTAGGAATCAGACTCTTTAAGGGTTCCTCTGCTCTTTGAGAAGTCTCTTTTGGACTCAGACTCTTTAAGGGTTCCTCTGCTCTTTGAGAAGTCTTTTTTGGACTCAGACTCTTTAAGGGTTCCTCTGCTCTTTGAGGACTCTCTTTTGGAGTCAGACTCTTTAAGGGTTCTGCGGTTCTTCCAGCCTTCCTTTGGTCGTCCTTTGCAGCGTGTCTGTCCTTAGAAAGACTGAATCTGAAGACGTTCGAGAGGTCTCCTCTAAATGAACTCAGCAGGTTGTTTGGTTTCTCTGCCGACTGACTGCTTTTGGGATGTGCAGACTTGCTGTCTTTGTCCCTGGTGGACATGAAGACACTTGTCACGTCTTCTTTGAACTGGCTCAGGTCCTCCTTCAGCAGGTCCATTGTGCTGCTGACAGGTCTATCTTCAGTCTGACTCGAGTCTCTGAACACTTTCAGTATTTCCTCTTTGAAAAGACTCAGTGGGCCGATCGTCCTCCAGTCTTTCTTAGTCGTCTTCAGAACGTCCTTGGTCTCCATGTTTTCGTCCTTCTTGTCTGCGGGGTCGAGTTCTTTGATTGCATCGTCCTCGGCCTCTTTATGCTCTTTTTCCTCTGAATGTTCCTTGACAACACTCATCGTCTGTCTGTTTTCAGACCTTGGTTTGTCTAAGAGTTTTATTCAGGCGTCACAATGTCTCCCGATGATACGATGAGACTTCAGGGAACAGCTGTTTCATCAGATAAATAAAGAATTAGGTCAAAAGAAACAGAAGATTGACCAACGTTTAATGAAGAATTCATTAAATTATTATGCTGTCAGAAAGTGGAACTTTGAAGGATTTGTTTGTTATAGTTAAAGGAGCAGTATGTAACTCTGACCCTAGTGTTTAAAATGGATACTGCAGTCTAAATTCTAAACATTGCAGAGAGCTCCCCCCCAGCCCCCCCGTGGGGGGTCGCCTTAAATACTCTGTAAATTATTATGATTGGATTTAAATCCTACAACAGCCTGATGCTCTGAAGTGTTCTTGACATTTAATCCATTAAGAGGTGAAATCTGGTCCAAACAAATCCAGAGCATTCAGGAGCAGAATCTAAAGTTAGAAGGAGGACATACTGGCTGCTGCATTGTTGTCAGAGAAGCCAGCACTTAAACATGTTTCCTTAATGATCAGATAGTAAGATACCTTTATCATTTCAGTCAATAGTTGCTTGATATCATGCTTTGTTGTCCTTTCATTTTCTGAATTTTTCTTTTTATTGAATTTAAATTCTGACAACGAGCACTCCTCCTGAAAGATTTTTTCAGGAGTGCAGAGGTGAGAACAGCTGAAGAAAACAAAAAACATATCAGACATAAAACATCAGATTTGATTTCTCATCAAATTTCAAACTGAATCCAAAACACAAAAATAACATTTAAGAGTTGACTTTGTGTCTCCTTGACGAGCAGAAGAACAACCGGTAGACTCTAAATGTTTGACTTAAATATCTGTCACTTTGAACAACAGTCACGTCTGACGTTTGTCTCACCTGTCACGTCTTGTTCAGACCTGTAGAGATCAATCACAGCCTCTCAGTCTCATACTCACGGCTGCTTCAGTCTCCATGTTGGACTCAAATCTTTTCATTTAAAAACAAAACAAAGGGACTAAAAACCCAAAGATCTGGACGTGTATCCTCAGCTAAACACTCTAGCTGTAATCTCTGTCTCTCTCTCGCTCTCTCTCTCTCTCTCTCTCTCTGTCTTTGAAAATGTTCTGCTTGTGTTTCTGGTTCGACCAGTTTGTCTCCATTCTTCACTCTGACTCAGCTGACGATTGGCTGATGAGTGCAGCTGGTTGTGATTTCTCTTGATTCTGTTTGAGTCTTCTGTGTTGTCTTTCTGAATGACAAACACGCAGACTAACTCCACCTGCTGGTGCGGAGAGTTATTTCCTTTATTGCAGAAAACAAAACGACGTGCTCGCTGGGTGTTAGCTGCAGTTTTTGAGTTGTGTTCGGTGCAAAGTGTTACCTTTTGTTGCAGATACTTTTCGATGGTGTTATGTTGTGTTGGGCTTTAAAGGCTTCATGTGCGATTTTTCACACTTAAATATATAAATCAAGTATATCCTCTGAAAATAACTCTGTGAGTCATGACTGTCTACAATGGGTGTAACACCCGAGTCCCACTGTCTGTGATGTTTTCAGAGTTTTCAGAGTCCTATCTTCACTTTGTTTACATCGCCCGGACGGCCGGCTGACTCCTCCCCTCGTGTATAAAAGTTGTTTAATTGAGGGACTAGAGAAAAGAAGAATAACATACTGTCCTCACTGCTTAACTGTGTTTCTAGATCACGCTCATTTCAGGTAAATTTACATGCAGTTTGAAGATACGAGCATAATAAAGATCGCTAGCATTAGCATGCTAACACAACAATGCAGCGCAAGTTGTTTTGGTTTCATGCTGGTGCTCAAGGGTGACATCTGCTGGATCAAAAAATCACATATAAAGCCTTTAATTTTGAAGGATGTTTATCGTCATTTCAGATCATGTTAGTGCATGAAAGAGAACAGCGTAAAATACTCGGCTAACGGGCGGTCTTTGTAAAATTTAACTCTAAAGAAAAATGATGTAATGAAATGATCTGGATATTTTCAGGAGTGCATGTGTGAAGACGGTCTATTCTCCCTCTTTTAGCTCTGTTATTGGTCTCAACCCCCTCTTGAGAAAAAAATATCTGCCTTTTAGCTGCTAAATCCTCCCAGTGTTCACCAGCTTCTCTCTGACTGCGTCTCATCATTGTTAGACTGTTTGTACTGAGGCCAAAATAAGGTGCTAAAAGAGGATAAACTGAGGAGGAGCTGTTAGCCTGCATCACTGATCACTGCATGAAACACATTCAGTTTTTGTTTGTGTTTCAGAAGCTGCTCAAACACTTCTGTGTGAATCTGTGTCAGTTTAAGTCTCTGCACTGATAAAAAAACAAAACATCCATCGAATAAAACGTGAAGCAAGAGGAAACGTCTGAATCAGTCAGCTGGGGTTGTCTTCGTGCTGATCGGTCGGGGGAGGGGGAACGGTGAGGTCTGACGTTATGAATAATTAACACATTGGAACATCTCAGCTGGGTTCATTGATTATTTAACAGCATGAACTTAATGCGACCTTTGATCTGAATAAACAGACGAATCATGAAAAAAACAAAACATATTTTTACAGATTCAGATAATCTCACCGAGGAGGAAAACAACAGTGAATAAAATGTCAATGTCTGTATAAGGATAAGGAAAAATTATATTATTTATTAATCACATCTGTAACAAAGAACAAACATTAGAGGGCATAAAAAGAGCTGCTGACATGGAGACATCTGTCATATAAAGTATGATTTTAAATTGTCCAGGGGCGTGTCTGGAGGGGTGGAATGGGCCCCCCATGTAATCTGATTGGCTCCCAATTGGCACTCCAAATCTATGATTGGTTATTTGCCTAATCAGAGGCGGGACTTCAGTACAAACTAACTATTCTGGCTGTTTTCAACAGGCTGATGGTCGTACTTTCAGTTTTAAATAAATACTTTGCTCATACTATAAACATTTCCAAGCAAAAACTGGTGCACACCGCCGAACCTGCAATGCACCTGATAGCTTCTAAATTTATTCTTAGAGGTTTGTCAGCTCACAAGAGTTTGCAATTTTCAAATGCTTAAAATTGTGACGTTGCACATCTTTTGAGTCCCTAAAGAATCAAGCTAAGAAGATTTACATGCAGCCAAATGTATTACTGTCTTATCATTCTGGGGATAGAAGGGTTAAATTGTTTTTTTATTAATTTGCATATGTATGACCACAAACGTCATGCCACCCCTGCATGGGCCCCCCATGTTAAAAAACGTCTGGACACGACCCTGGCGCTGGCAAGAAGGTGCCTGGTTCGATCCATTGCCAGCTTCCTCCCACAGTCTGAACTTGTGAGTCTATAATGTTCATGACCAGGACATGGATAAGTCAAAAGAAAAAAAATAATTAAATACAACCTTAAACAGACCGAAAAACAAAAATCTCTAATGTGCAGATTTATGGCATTTTGGAGTCTTATAACGGGGCTCTGCACCAATGAAATTACACCTGGGTTTAAGAGGTCTCATTAATATCAACGAGGCAGACAAGGTGATCTATCAGGCTGAACAGATTTCAGTGGAACATAAACGGTATTTCTAACAATAAGAAAACAGTGGGCCGAGAATAGAGCCAGGGGGAACGCCATACACTCTATCCAACCATCCATCTGTCATGTCTTTCTGCTTTTTTCCGCTCATGTAAGCAAACGGTTAATCATCTGCTGAAGTGATAGTGTGATGTAAACATTTCACTTTATGTACCAGATCTCCAGACCCAACTATTTTTCACTCATAAAAAATTTGGCGGTTGAATCAATAAAAAATGAAATGAACGCCTAAAAGGTTCTGGGTCAGTAGAACTCTTCAGATGAAACATGTAGCAGTCTCTCCTCCACCTCCTCGCTCTCCAGCTCGTTGCTATGCAGAGAAACCAGCTCTGTTCCACCATCTCAGCGCTGGGTAGCGATTGGTTGTTGCCAGGCTGCAGGGTTGGCACAGAGTGAGAGTGTCTGAGTTAAAGAGAGCGAGTCGCTTCGTCCTTTCTCTGCTGAGAATAACAACGAGGTGGCAGAGACACGGAGACGCAGCTCCGACAGAGCGTGCAGGAATTCAGCCCGGTTACAGAAACACTCTGATGTGTCAGGTCGCTCCCTGCAGACGGAGACACACTGTTATCACTCTGATTTTTCCTTTTTTTGAGTATGTTACAGTTGGAAAAACAGACCCAAAAGACTGCATGCATCAATTAAAAAAACAAAAACAAGGTCCAGGATAAACCCGGAGATAATCAGAGCTGTGCTGAGAACCAGTTTATCACATCTTGGACCAGTGACAGCGTCCAGAATCAGACCAGATTATTATTATAATACCTTGTTTATTTGATCTCTTGCATGTTTTCTGTCATGATTTGTGCAAACGTTCAGATGCACACTGCAAAAACTCAAAAAGTTATCGAGTGTATTTGCCTAATTCTTTGTCAGAAATATCTTATTACACTTAAAGGCTAAAAAGTCTCGGTGCACTCTGGTCTTGGTTATGTCTCAGTTAGTGTAGTATCAGAAGTACAGAAATTGTGATCATAACAGACGTTCTTATTTAAAGTCTGCAGGTTACAGAAACATCACATGCTGATATGAAAAACTCTGTTCAACATGTCAGAATGTTTCCTGAAGATTAATTAACGGACTTTCTGATCTGGATTGTTTCCTCCTATAGTCCTGCACACATTGATTTCCCTTTCTGCTTTGTCCTACAGATATAAAATGTTCTTATAGACCATGATGCATTGCTGTAGATTAACCGCCCATCAGAATATGAAGTAGATTAAAGAGAGTTCAGGACGTCACAGGATGTTGGAGGACGTTATGTGCGCCTCTGCTGAACATGAATCCTGTCAGGAAAAAAAAAAACATGAAAACGAGATGATCGGTTTATTTTCTGCTCTCACCGGCATCCATTTTGTCGTCATGTGTGAGCAGCCGGCGTTTTTAATGGAGGAGGTTTTGGATCAGAGCCACACACTCGCATCGAGTCTGACACACACACACAGACTGAAACCCTCAGAGAGTCATATCAAAGCATTCACCTCCCCTTTTATCATCCCGTCACCATGGCAACGCCTCGGGGTGAGATGGATGTGTGTGTGTGTCTGCAGACAAAGAGGAGGGCTGTGTGTGTGTGTGTGTGTGTGTGTGTGTGTGTGTGTTAGATTCCTGAATATCTGCTGAAGTGTGAGGCTTAACGTTTATTTAATGAGATGTTAACGACATGCAGATGTGTTTAAGAAAAGGTTTTTGTTTGTTTTATAATCCCGTCAGGTGAAAATATTCATTTAATCCAAAATCTCTGTGTGGGAATTAACATTTAGAAATCACACAGATGTGAAAAGGAATTAAATATGATTCAGGAATAAATGTACACTGTAGGTTTATTTTATATTAAGGAATGTTATACGTAATGTAGTTTTTCTGTTGTTTCTACGATAAGGGCAAATTAATGTATGCACAACATTAAATTAAATTAGTCTATAAAATAATCTGTAAATTATTATGATTGGATTTAAATCCTACAACAGCCTGATGCTCTGAAGTGTTCTTGACATTTAATCCATTAAGAGGTGAAATCTGGTCCAAACAAATCCAGAGCATTCAGGAGCAGAATCTAAAGTTAGAAGGAGGACATACTGGCTGCTGCATTGTTGTCAGAGAAGCCAGCACTTCAACATGTTTCCTTAATGATCAGATAGTAAGATACCTTTATCATCTCACTCTCTACACATCTCACTGATTGGACCTTTTAACTTGTACCTCTAAAATGATTGGATCATCCAGACAGGAAGGAGTACAGACTCTGCTCGGAGCTCTTTGAAAATGTCTGATTAGTTTCTCCTCCTCTGTGCGTGCAGCTGTCTGGAGCAGAGAAGCCCCCTGCTGGAGAACCGGAGAACAGCTCGTCATCAGCTGCTGCGGGAACAGAAGCTCCTGCAGACGGAGGCAGCAAGGTGACACTTCACTGCAGCACTGAGGGTTTACAAAGGGTTAATATACAGACGTCATAACTGAGCTCAGAGCAGCTGCTACGGTTATAACACAGACACAAACACTTATCTCCCTACATTTATCTTACAATTTAAATTAACTTTATAATAAAATTAATAAATCATGACGTATGATAGGTGGTGAAAATAAAACTTATAACGTACCTGATGTTACATCTTTATAGACAGAATTAAACCAACATTTTTAAGCCTTTTTTTAGCTGGCTGCCATCATCCCGACAGGAAACTTCATATATAAAACCACTAGAATATTATAGCATCTTTATTTAATGAATGCAGTAGAAATCTGAAAAGAAATTAAAATGTTCCCCTCCCCCCTTTTTTAGGTGGAAATGGTGTTCTGGCTGCTCTCCATGCTCGCTAACAGAGATAAGGAGGAGATGTCTCGGACTCTGCTGGCTCTGTCCAGCTCTCAGGACAGCTGCATCGCCATGAGGAAGTCCGGCTGCGTCCCACTGCTGGTTCAAATCCTGCATGAGACCCCTGCCGGCGGGTCTGGGGAGACGGCAGCAGGTGGTACAACGGGCTGCAGCCGAGAAGCCAAATCCAGAGCCAGTGCCGCACTACACAACATCATCTACTCCCAGCAGGACGAGGGCCAGGCCCGCCGGGAGATGAGGGTTCTGCACATGCTTGAGCAGATCCGCACCTACTGTGACAGCGGCTGGGACTGGATCGAGAGCCACGCAGGGACAACTTCACCAGGAGGAACTAAAACCACGGGTGAGTCAAGTTCTCTCTTTACTGTGAGATCCAGAAAACACTGAAGAACATAGTTCTCTTGAATCAGCAGACCTAAAAACTGTCTTCAGCAAAGTTCCTACCAAGCAGAGCCAAAAATACTTATCTGTCAAGTTCCCTCTTCACCTGAAGGAACCAAACGCATCAGTGCCTCGGGTTGAACAAGTAGGAACCATAGACTGTTTATGAAGACAGATGTAGAAACAGCCACCTGGGAGTGAAGCTGAAACACTGAGAGCTCCCCCTGGTGACTGACTACAGAATAGGTCATGAGCTCCACATCCTCTATGCTAACAGTTTGGACATCTATCAAGGGAACTGGACTTCCCAACATTGTTTTTTGCCTCTTGAGTCTCTTCAGGTTTTGATTGCTTCAGGTTCAAAAAGAACTTGGATGGTTAATGATTTTGGGTCTTTGGCTCACTCATGGTTTTGCTCAAAATAGAACTATCCAATGTTGTTTTTTTGCCACTGGTGAGTGTTTTACTTTCATGTATTAAGAGACCTCGGCTGATTCATTTTTTTGATTGCACTTAGTATGGGCTTCTAATGGAATAGGTCAAGTTCTCCCTGAATCTGGGGTACCGATACCGACGTTGAGTTCCTTTTAGACCTTAATGAAAGAAAATTCTAGGGGAGTAAAGCTGACTCTGATTCCCTCTCTACAAGAAGATCGATCAATGGTTGTTCTTTAGGATATCGCTGGAACCTGACTGATCAATACCCAAGAGAAAGTGAAATCAGCTCTTTGTTTTCTAAAAATGTATCTTTCATATCCTTGACTCTGTTCTTGATGCCTGCAGACATCCCTGAACCCGTCGACCCTCAGATCTGTCAGGCCATGTGCGCCATCATGAAGCTGTCCTTTGAAGAGGAATACCGACGTGCCATGAATGAATTAGGTTTGTAAAACCACCTACAGATTGTTTTAGCTTCAACATCTTCAGTGGCAGACTTTACTGAGGGTTTTATGTTTTCCTCCAGGCGGTCTGCAGGTTGTAGCTGATCTGATTCACCTGGACCAGGACATGTATGGCATGCAGAATGACCCCATCAACATGGCGCTACGCCGCTACGCAGGGATGGCAGTGACTAACCTCACCTTTGGAGATGTGGTCAATAAGGTACAGAAGAACACAATGCTGCATGTTACAGTTACTGAGATCAAATAATTCAACCAATGCTCTGCTTAATCTTGACTTCTTCCTCCATTAGGCCACTCTGTGCTCAAAGAAAAGCTGCCTGCAGGCTCTGGTGGCCCAGCTGGCCTCAGACAGCGAGGAGCTCCATCAGGTGGTGTCCAGCATCCTGAGGAATCTATCCTGGAGAGCCGACATCAGCAGCAAGAGAGTCCTACGAGACATCGGCTGTGTGTCGGCACTGATGACCTGTGCCCTGCAGGCCACCAAGGTACAAAAATACAAAACAGAATTGGATTTGTTTGCTCTGATTCCCCTGGTAAAGATAATATAATAAAGACAAAAGTCAATATGTCCACTGTGATGGATTACACAACTCCAGTGCGTGTGGATTTATGGTCGTACTGTGGGATAATGGCCCTTAGAGCATTATACAAATATTCATGACAATAAAAGCCGGGCATGTGTCCTCTCTTTCTCAATTCTGATCCGAGATTTATTGAGCATAGTTAATGTTTTCACACGAGTCCAGAGTTAACTGGTTTACACTCTGGTGGTTTTGTAGGAGTCGACCTTAAAGAGTCTCCTGAGCGCTCTGTGGAACCTGTCAGCTCACAGCATCGACAACAAGGTGGCAATCTGTTCGGTTGACGGAGCTCTGGGCTTCCTGGTTAGCACGCTGACGTACCGATGTCAGACCAACTCCCTCGCCATCATCGAGAGCGGTGGAGGAATCCTTCGGAACGTGTCAAGTCTGGTCGCCACACGAGAAGACTACAGGTAGGTTTTTGTAACTCTGCCTACCCCATTACTATTGAAATATTTTTTTGCCTTAATTTTCATTCTTGCCTTTTTAAAGTTCATAATGATGATGATTAAAAATAATCTTCAGCTGGGTGTAAGAGATGTATAGTAATGTTTTTTTTTCTCGACAGGCAAATCCTCAGGGACCACAACTGCCTCCACACTCTGCTTCAGCATCTGCGCTCTCACAGTCTGACCATAGTGAGCAACGCCTGCGGGACTCTCTGGAACCTTTCTGCCCGAAGTCCAAAAGACCAGGAGCTACTGTGGGACCTCGGGGCAGTTAGCATGCTGCGCAACCTTATCCACTCCAAGCACAAGATGATCGCCATGGGCAGTGCCGCAGCTTTGAGGAACCTCCTCACCAATCGACCCCTGAAATATAAGGATGCTGCTGTTGTATCCCCCGGCTCCTGCATGCCCTCACTCTACATGAGAAAACAGAAGGCTTTGGAGGCAGAGCTGGACGCCAAACACCTAGCAGAGACTTTTGATACCCTTGAGAAACAGAGCCCCAAGCACCTGACCCTAAACAAGCCGCTGAGGCACATTGAAAGTCTGGCAAAGGATTACGCCTCCGATTCTGGCTGTTTTGATGATGACGAGGCTCCCAATGTCTCCAGTAGCCTGGACACCGGTAGCTTCTCTATGCTGTCCATGTTCTTAACCAACTCTAACTTCCAGCAAAACCAACCACGGAAGAAAGACAATGAACCAGAGAGAGATGTGGTCCCTCCACAAATTGCAGAGAAGAGACATGCCCCTCATGATGACGTGGTATCTGCCGCTGCAGAGAAGCTAGCGAAAAAGATCACTAACACAGTTGCAAAGATTGACAGGTTAGTAGAGGACATCACCATGCACACATCCTCAGAGGACAGCTTCAGCCTCAGCTCTGAGGACCACTTGGCAGACTGGCCATATGGGATGGATGAACTCAATGAAGCTCGGGCAAAATCCTGCTCTCCCTGCCGTCTCTCTGATACAAGCAGCTTGGCCCATAGAGAACGCCTCAGTAGAGCCCACGCTCTTTTGCGCCTAAAAACTGCACATACAAGTGTATCAACAGACAGCCTTAACAGTGGAAGCACTAGTGATGGCTACTGTGGTAGCAAAGAGCAGACGCGACCTGCTCCAAGAGCTCTTACAATGCAACAACGACCCAATCAACTTGATCTCAAAGTTGCCCATCAAGATTACCTTAATGGAGGATCGGCTGTCCTCAACGACACTAACCAACAAGATATTCCTGAGAGAGATTCTGTGGACAAGGATGTTAAAGCACTAGAGCTAATCAGCACAGACGCAGAAAGAAATCAGGATCAGGCTACACATTCACCCGTCAGTGCATCCACTAAAATGTCCTCTGATGTCAGCATGACTTCAATTAAACTTTCACCATCTTATCAACAAGTCCCCCTAATTCAGAGCGTGGCCAAATTTGGAGTAGCAAAGACCACCATTAATGTTCAGGCTGCCCAAGCAATGAGGAGGCAAGCATGGGTTCCTACTGTGATGACAGGAGGAAGTATTACAAAGTTTTCTCCAATGACATCCACCAGAAGCCCAACCATAGGGACGATGGAGACGGTTCAGAAATATTCTGTTGAGAACACGCCAATTTGCTTCTCCCGCTGCAGTTCGCTGTCCTCCCTCTCCTCTGGCGACGGAGCATTGGATGGACAGAGTGAAAATGAGCTGGAAAGTGACTCGTCATTAGAAATAATTGAAGTGGAAGATGAAGAAGAGGTGAAAAGAGTAGAAGAGGATGAAACCTTAGAGGATTTGAGTGACAGCCAGCTGCTGATGACTGACTCAAAAACTTTCCCCAGCAAAGAAACGGATCCCATTGAGATCCCCTGTCCTGCCAAAAGGGAAAAGGTGTTCCTTAGAAGTGCTTCACCAGCTATACTTGAAGACAGATCTCCATCCAGTTCTTCTGAGAACTACATTCACGAGACACCACTGGTAATGAGTCGCTGTAGCTCAGTCAGTTCACTGGGCAGCTTTGAGTCTCCCTCTATTGCCAGCTCAATCCAAAGTGATCCATGCAGTGAGATGATTGATGGAACAATAAGCCCTAGTGATCTTCCCGATAGCCCGGGGCAAACAATGCCTCCTAGTCGAAGTAAAACTCCATGTTGTGTTGAGTCAAATGGACCAGACACCCAGGCCACAGGAATAGCAGGCCAGTGGGAAAACAGTCTTCGAAAGTTCATGGAGATCGCAGATTCAAAGGAGAGGTTTAACCTTCCACCTGACCTGGACACAATGATCTACTTCACTGTGGAAAAGCCAACTGAGAATTTCTCTTGTGCTTCAAGCTTAAGTGCTCTGCCTCTCCATGAACATTACATACAGAAAGACGTGGAGCTTAAGTTGACTCCCCTGCTTCAGCAAAATGACAAAAATATTAATTTCCTTGATGAGGATGAGCAAGGACTGGAACACGGTGAGAGATATAGTGAGGGCAACTCAGACGATGACATAGAAATCTTAAAAGAATGCATCAACTCAGCGATGCCATCCAAGTTCAGAAAAGTAAGACCTTCCCTGATGACTACCATCCCTCCCCATATTCTCAATTCACAAATCCGAAAACCCATACATCTTCCAGTGTACATGATGCTTCCAAATGGTAAAACCCAATTGTGTACTGGGAGGAGAATTGTCATCCCACAAAAAGACCATAAATTTGATGATTCATCCTTCACTGACTCTGCAGAAGGTACGCCTGTTAACTTCTCCAGCACAACATCGCTGAGTGATGAAACACTTCAGTACCCAGTGAAGGAAAGGGGGGCTAAAGACTGCACAGCTAGAGGCATGAACAAACAGGAATTGCTCAACGATGAGGCAAAGAGGATTGAAGACTTGAGGATATTCTCACACTTTCACAAACCCAACAGGATGAACTACCCACCTGAGATACAAGTGAATCGAACAACAAAACATGTCGTTCCCACTCAGAGGGTGCTGATGCAGAGCAAAGAAGTAGCGGATAGAGTGGCTAGCCAAAGAAATCGTGATCAGTCTCCTAACCAACAAAGGAAGAGGCAAGGGCAAGGCCCCAACAGAAAAATGGAACTGCCTGTCATAAAGCAAAATACAGAAAGGAATCTTAATGTGGGATCACAAAAAGGAAACACACTCTATAGACAAATGACACGTTCTTCAGAAGACAGTATTGGCTTCTACGATGACAATGAAAAAGATGAAGCAGTGAAAAGAACAAGTAGAAAACAAATCAGGGAAGCAAGTAGAAATAATCTTTCTCGAAGCATGACAAATATTGGCAGGATTGATAATTCCCAAGGGAAGTCTAGAGGGTTTCAACGGATAAAACAAAATCTGATAAAGGATGAGTCAATTACATGTTATTCACTCAGCTCTTCTCTTAGTTCATTGAGTGATGCAGAGTTTGAGGATCACAATTCAAAAGCCCAGAAAATATGGTACAAGAACCGGCACAACAAAACACTTAATATGGTACAACTAAAGCCTATGACCATTCACAGCCAATACGAAGAGCCAAGCTCGCCAAGTTCTGTCAGCATGGATTCGGAAGATGATCTTCTTCAAAAATGCATAACATCTGCCATGCCCAGACAGAGAAGGAAGCTTGCTGCCAGAAAGAAGAAAGCAGAATGTACACTAAAGCAAAAACAAAAGGCCTCTGATGGGTGGAATATGGATGAGGAAATGGATAGTGATGATACAGCATGGGATAAAGATTCAGATCTCAACAGCGTTGAATGGAGAGCTATACAGGAAGGTGCTAACTGTGTTGTCACCGGTCTGCAAGCATCAAAGTCTCAAGATCCATCATCTGAAGAGACTGAATCGGTCCTTTCATTCATGTCAACATCCAGCTTTACACCCAAAGAAAGAAAGTTTGCTAAAGAGAAAAAGCCTAACAAACCATTAGACTTCACTCAACGTAAGCCAGTTCAAAACTTACCTATGGTTTTCAGAGGCAGGACAGTGATCTATACACCGCAAAAAGAAACAGCTCCATCACAAATACCTCCTCCCAGAAAAGTATCAACCGACACAGATGCTCCAAAGAACCCAAACCTTGCTCAGCACAGATCAAAGAGCCTTCACCGATTAGGCCACCCCCAAGACGTTGAACTATCTTTGCCAAAGAGGAGCTCTACACCCCCTCCAAGGATACCAAAAAGTTCATCCTCTGGATCATCGCAAAGCTCTACACCATCCAGACAGTCCCAGAAAAAGATAACATCCCCCATTCAGACAAAGAAATCAATCCAGAAAAAGATTGCCTCACCTGCTACTAGCCCACCAGCCAGTTGCCCTCCTGAAAGAAAGGGACGCTCTCCAGTTGTAAATCATAACGAAAAATCCCCACCACCTAAAACTCAGAAGTCACCTGTCAGAATCCCTTTTATGCAAAATCCAGTGCGCCCCCGACCACTGTCACCTCTGGTAACGAATCAAGCATCCAACAGACAAACTAATCAGGTTAATGGGAGAAGGGTGCCACCCAACAATCGATTTGAAGTGGTCAGGATGACTTCGAGTGGCAGTGAGTCTGATCGCAATGGATTCTTGAGACAGCTTACTTTCATAAAGGAATCAAAACCTGTGCTTAGACGGGATGGATCTGCAAGGAACATGCCTGGATCACAGAATGGATCCCCTCGCAAATCAGTTCCCGGAGTTCCAGCGGTCTTCCTTTGCTCATCACGCTGTCAGGAACTTAAGGCAGCTGTGCAAATCCAGAGAAGGGTGCAAGTTAGAAGTCCAGGACAAGCACAGCAAGTCCAGAGGCAAGACAACAGCCTTCAGAAGCAGACTACAACCCTATCTAGAGCAACATCCAGTGAACGGGACCTATCTGCAAGACGCCCAGGCAGGAGAACTAGCTCAGAGAGCCCCTGTAGAGTGGCTCAGCGAAACAGGACTGGCAGAGTGTCTGGAGCCAAACAGAAAGTCGACACAGATACCTTTAAACGTCACGCCTCATCACCAAGTATAAACATACTGAGCCGAGTGACCAGCCGTTCTTCCCTTCGCTCTTCATCATCTGATTCGAGTGGCAGAGCAAAGAGCGAGGATGAAACAAAGAAGAAGGGGCAGAGATCTGCATCTCGGCTTAATGACAGAGTCACCTGGAGGAGAATCAGGGATGAAGATGTACCTCAGATCTTGAAAAGCACTCTGCCAGCCAATGCATTACCTCTGGTGCCTTCTCCTGATGGGGAAAAGCCTAAGCCACCAGCTCTTCCAGGAAAACTGCCAACCATTCTACTTGCATCACGCAAGACCAGTGACGCAACAGTCCAGACAGAAGATTTCACAAACAACAAGACCAACTCAAGCACCTCGCCATCAGTCGAATCAACTCATGTGATCTCAGAGGAAGTCACACGACTGGCACTACTCAGAAAGTTTAGTGTCTCTTCTGGGGGAAACCTCCAGGATGGAGATTCAGAGGGCTCCCTGAGGAGCCACAGCACTGTCTCAACTGGAACAACAGACAGCCACATGGGTGGAGTTGTCCACTTCCGCCAAGGATCCCCCAGCAAGGCTGCCCGGATCACTCCATTTAATTACACCCCAAGCCCCATCGCCTGCTGCCCCCAAGACACACAGAGCCAAGCAGGCACAATCTATGAGAAGTCAGGAGAAAAAAGTGAGTCCTAGGACATTAAGTGGACAACATGGACAAATCTACTGTGTTCCTACATGAAACTCAGCACTCAGGTGGACTGACTAGAAGTGTGCTGGTCCCTATACCTCGGGTTTTAACCCTTTACTTTCCCCTTTTGCTCTATTTATGTTTTATTTTCTCACTGAACAGTTAATAAAAGCTTCCATCTCCATTCATAGAGGATTGGATGTATGCATTGAGGAAGGTCTGACAAGAACAGACCTTCAATAACTTTTAGAGATGCACTTCAAAAGGACCAGAAGAGCATCTTTTTGTACTTTTTTTGTATTTGTAGAATAATCATTGCCTGGTTAAAGAAAATGTAGTGAAAACAATTAAGAAAAAAAAAACTTGATTTCAGCACATACTTCACCATTGGTCTCCTGGACAGAATCGATGTAAGAACATTATTATGCAAATTTCTGAAGGACAACTCAGCTGCTGGACTTTTACCCAACAAGTCACCCAACAACTGTGGCGGACTGCTGACGGACTCTCACCAAGGACACGAATACACTGACATATAGTCTTTTCTTACATTCAGTACATCAATGCTTTTAACTTTTGCCTCACCATTCAACCTGATATGATATACTTTAGATGTCTAGATTCTGCTCTATCCACTTCAAATCTTAAAGCTAACCATTTTGCAAGTCATTGCCAAAAATTTACCAAAGGGCACAACAACAGTTTGAGGGAATTGATTTACCTCGGACTACTCACTCAAGGGTTTTGGGATGAGGTTATGGATTATATGTGCTCTAAAATCTCACTCCTAAACCGTTTTCACATCTACACTCCTGAAAATATCTAGATAATTCCCGGAGGACTGCTCCGGATATTCTCCTGATCTGGTTGTTCACACATGCACCTCACAGCGGGAGATTATCCCTGTCAGACAGGAGGTGGGCGGGGGTCTCCAGAGCTAAGACGTGATGTAAAGAAAAGATGCAGAAGTATCAGAGGTCCGCTATACGACGCTATAATGAGAATATTTGTCTTAATATTAATGCTACGTGTAGCGTGCAGCGATCACAGTATAGAAACGTCACTCCCCCCTCCCACTGGCTCCAGGTGAATTCTCCTGATTATATCCTGCTCTGTTCTCACATCAGCTCACTCTGACTTTCTGCAGAATAAATACGAGGAGGCTGCAGGAGAAACTCCGGGTGAAGTCCGAGCTTAAAATGTGGCTGTTTGAGTTCACAGCAGCTCCTCCGGGAAATATCAGGAGTTTTTTGCAAGTGTGAAAGCCCTGCTAGATTCACTCATTCCAAAATACTATGGGTTCCTACGGAGCTACAGTACGGCTAATTTAAATGATATAAAGTGTCCACGGCAAACCCTGCAAAGAGATTAAATAGGTAGTGCTCAAATGATTAAAACCATAATAATTCCCCGCCACTCACCAGACTCCAGAACCATCAAGAAAACATCATAGCCGTTACTGTCATTTTCCGATCTATCAGCTGAATCTGGTTGGCGTCGCACTCTCCTGTAGTCTTTGTCTTACTCAATATTGTAAATAACATGCAGATATACACAATCTTCAAAACTTCCTGATGGGCAAAAGGATCTGTGCTACTCCCTGACAGCATGCTAGTATATTCACTGACTGCATACACACACACACACCTATAAACACTGGATAACAATGAAGCTGTTGTACAGTGGTAACATGCTTTCTACTCCCTGATGAGAGCATAACTAGCCATCAGTTTAAGTGCTGCAAAGACCTATAATGCTATGAACTGTCCGTGTAGATGAACAAAGCCTCCGTTAATCAAAGTCAAAGACATTGTATTTTGTGTTGCTACTAGATACAGGTACCGTTTGCTGTCGAGTATTTACTGTCATGAAACCAAAACATCTGTTTCAGTGATGGTCGGGTTTTTTTGGTCTACGGCAATCGTCCTTGCAGAAGTTATCCTCTGAAAGTCCTTATAACGTGTTAATATCTGCTTAACTGTGTTGCTGTAAAAGTAGCGATAGGTCGAGAAGAAGTCAAATATAATGACGATGAATATTCTCTGTAGTGTACTATCACTCCTTCATGTGTGCTCGGAGATCAAAGACAGAACAGACGTGAATCTACGGGGCTGTTTGTATTAATTACTACCACCCCCATGTGTTTCCAAAGCATGTTCTGCCTATAAATAATGCCCCCAAGAAGCTTTTGAATGCAGACCTTTCGAGTCCCTGTCGCCATTTTGAGACATGTAAGTGATTTACTACTGAAATAATCTCTTTCCTTTGAGTAATGAACACTCACCCGTTGTATTTTTGATTCAATAAGAACAGTTAGAGTTTCAGTTTGAGAAATGAAACATGATGAGAAATCCTTTCAAAGCCAGTAGATGTAGGTTTCAAATTTAATACACCCTCGTCTCTTATTGTAGCCAGCAACTTTAGCTTGAAGGGTGGAACTAGTGTTGTAGTAAAGACCAGAATAACCGAGACCAAGACATACCTGAGACCGGGGTGCTCCGAGACCGAGACGAGATCAAGAAATTTAGGGATCGAGACCGAGTCAAGACCAAGGCATTTAGGGATCGAGACCGAGTTCAGACCAAGACCAAGGCAGGGCGAGACCGAGTCAAGACAAAGACCAAGGCAGGGCGAGACCGAGTCAAGACCAAGACCCCACGAGACCGAGTCAAGACCAAGACCAAGGCAGGGCGAGACGAGTCAAGACCAAGACCAAGGCAGGGCGAGACTGAGTCAAGACAAAGACCAAGGCAGGGCGAGTCCGAGTCAAGACAAAGACCAAGGCAGGGCGAGACCGAGTCAAGACAAAGACCAAGGCAGGGCGAGACCGAGTCAAGACAAAGACCAAGGCAGGGCGAGACCGAGTCAAGACCAAGACCAAGGCAGGGCGAGACCGAGTCAAGACCAAGACCCCACGAGACCGAGTCAAGACAAAGTCCAAGGCAGGGCAAGACCGAGTCAAGACCAAGTCCATAAATATCAGTGAAAAATCATCATCTTGTTGGCAGCAGGCGTGACACCGGGAAGGGTTTTCCTTCTGATCACAGTAATGATGTGGAATAATAGCCGATCAGTGGTGGTCTTGGCTGGGCTTGATTAAAAATCCAGAGTCCACCCAGTCTGAGACTCAGACAAGACTGAGTAAAACTGCTTTCAATTCAGAGACGAGACTGAGACCTTCAAAAGTGGTCTCGAGACCGGTCCTGAGACCAAGACCTGTCTCGAAACCAAGACCGTTTTCGAGTACTACAACACTAGGTGGAACCATTCAAGTTGGGCGTTTTATCCCACCAAAATTGATTTTCAGCCATGTAATCACTAAAACAGCCCCGAAAGTAAAGTCAGGATGAAACGATGGAAAATGTGTGATCGAGGTGCATGGGGAGTTTGGCTCCATGTTTAAAAGCCATCAGAAGGTCCTGGATATTTGAACGCCATAGCCGTCAACGGCCTCGATCGCGTTTGATAGGAGACAAGATTTTATGCATCATGTCCAGAATATATTGGACGAGTCGTTTGTTGATGGTTAAAGTCCTCAGCCTGTCAGGCGTGATCGAGACCAAGGACGTGTTATGGTGCCATGTGACATAGGCAAAACAACAGAGGTGTGTCATTATAAATGTTTCATCCAATAAAAAGTGACGTGTTTCATTACACCACTGTGTAGACTTGATTTCATACAGATGTTCAAGTTTGGGTCCAACCCGAGGAGAAGAGATGGAAATCATGACAGAACTTTTTATTTAACTTTTCTTGATATTCACTGACACAATGGAGTGGTGTTCAAGATCTGAACATGAAGCTGGTTTTTGAAGAGGAATTCATCCAAAAAAGTAAAATGCAATCACCTGATTTGACTGAGTGAAGATGTAACTAATGATGATGTCGAAGTTATTTAAAGGTCACATTCTGCAGAGTACAGAGTTCTCCATGTTCCTCTAACTCTAACGTGTCTCTAGTCCGTCTTCAAACCCCCCAATCATGAGAAAAGTCCAACCTCTCCGTCTTCTGCCTGCTCCACTTTTCAGAAAATGTGTGCTCGAACAGGCCGTTTGGAGATTTTCCCTTCATGACATCACAAAGGGCAGTAGCCCCTCCCCCAGGTGGGTGACACTCCCACAGCTAGGTGTTTGTTCTGCCCTCTGAGTCTGCCTTCTCGCCGTAAACAATAGGACATGGAGCGAGAAAGACCGAGTACACCCGAGCCCTTCCAGAGAGGGGGTGTGGTCAGACACAGCTCATTTACATATTTAAAGGTACAGACACAGAAACAGCCTGTTCTGAGCAGGGCTGAAATAGAGGGGTTGAAAGACATGATCAAATACAGGATCAGAGTGGATTTAGAACAAGAAACTTCATACACATGTTGAAGAGGAGCTCTGAGACTTATTTACACTGAAGAGGAGGAGGACATGTCACCTTTAATATTCAATACCCAGAAGTTTCTTGTGTTTGTTGACAAAGCTAGCATGTTATGCTAAGAAGACAGAACATGTCTCTTTGCTTCTCTGAACTGATTCATCCTTCATTTAAACTTCAGTTTAAAGGTAACGCCAAACTTTGGTGTTAAGACAGGCCTATAAAAATGTAAATCTTCCATTTATTCTTTAATGAAAATTATTACATGTTTCCGGGGAGATGTCGTCATCTTGACTGCTTTGGGATTGTCAGCACAGCTCCTTCATGGTGGTCCAATGTAGAAAAAAAGGTTTTTATGTTACCATCATAAAAGATGAGGGATCAATATAAACCATTAATCAGTTCTACCTTGGGTCTTCAGGATTTATCTTCAGGAACTAGGGCCGTGTCCAGAGGGGTGGCAAGGCCCCCCTAGAAATCTGATTGACCACCCAAGGTGCCACCCCAAAAATCCTAAACTGTGATTGGTTATTTGCCCTGTTAGAGGCGGGACTTGTGTTAAAACCAATCATTAGGTTCTTGTTTTATGTCGGGACCAAAACATTGCGAGTAAGACTGTGCAGGAGTTTGAATCCAGATTTTTAATTTCTCTAAATTCTGGCCACCCCTGCATAAGTCGGGGCCCCAGTTGGGTCACCCCAGTCAAAAAACACGCCCCTGTCAGGAACGTATAAAAAAAAAAAAATGGAGAAAAAGAAGATTGAGAGAAAATGGAGAATTACAAACGTTTGTCAATAAAGAACACAAGCTTTGACTTTGTTTTGAGTCGGAACTCGTCTTAACACTTTTAATTGATCTGATAAGAAACAGAATGAAATTACAGATGAATTAAATCAACTTTGTCAATCAGAAGTAACAAAGATTGGTCTTACTCTTTCTGAAACATCAGAATAAGTCTGCTTTCCCGCATTTCATAACCCATATAACAGTTTGGGAGTTTTAAAGAACAATGTTCAACATGTTCCACATAAATAAATCATAAAGTCTGTCCTGTGTAAATGTGTCTCTGAGTCATGACTGTCTACAATGAGGGAGAAGCTCGAGTCCCGCTGGCTGTGTTGTTGTCAGAGCCGTGTTTACATGGACGGGACGGCCGGCTCCTCCCCTTGTGTATAAAAGCTGTTTTAGTCAAGAACTAGAGAGAAGAAGAAGAACATACTCACTGATTATTTGGATGTTAGTCAGAGTTTTTAGATCACGCTCATTCTGTGTCAGTTTACATGAAATGTGAAGCTACGAGCTAACTAAAGAGCGCTAACATTAGCATGCTAACACAACAATGTGAAGCTACGAGCTAACTAAAGAGCGCTAACATTAGCATGCTAACAACAATGCAGCTCGAGACCAGGACAAGTTTGTCTGTGGCTTGCGCTTAGTGCTTAATTATGGTACATTCCAATTTGAGGAGAGTGGAGGCTTCAGTATGGAGGAGGCGTGGCCAAACAGCAGTTTGTTTTGGTTTCATGCCGGTGCTCAAGGGCGACATCTACTGGATCAAGAAGTTGCACATTCTACCTTTAAGTAGTCGACCAAGAAATGAAAGTCGTCAGCCATGACACTGAATGACCCTTCAACTTTCAGATGTATTAAATTACTGTTGAAATAATCCCAACATATCCTCCTGCTTGATTCAGCAACAATCTGTTTCTCAGCTTCAGAAGTCAACGTTAGGGCTGCTGACGTAGCGACAGTGTGGCTGCTGACGTAGCGACAGAGTGGCTGCTGACGTAGCGACAGTGTGGCTGCTGACGTAGCGACAGAGTGGCTGCTGACGTAGCGACAGTGTGGCTGCTGACGTAGCGACAGTGTGGCTGCTGACGTAGCGACAGAGTGGCTGCTGACGTAGCGACAGTGTGGCTGCTGACGTAGCGACAGTGTGGCAGGTTTGACCTGCTCCAGCTGAGGCAGCCGGCCCTCTGCGCTCAGACCGTCAGGTAAGCCGTCCTACAGTGAGAGGTCGAGGAAAGTCTGTAACAGAAGAGGTGCACAGTCAGAGTGTTTGGCCTCTGACCTCCTCCACGTCACTCTGCAGCTGCTCGCCCGCCGCTCTCAGCTCCTCCCTCTGCCTCAGCAACCGACCCCGCACCTCCTGCAGCCGCTCGTTCAGCTCCAGATACTGACGACACTGCTGGAACCGGGACTCCACCTCGCTGTCTGAGGGCCGCGGCGAGTCTGAGGAGGGGACGAGAACCAGTCAGTGAACTATGAAAACTGGGAGTTAAAGTTAGTAAAAAAACAAAGAATCCAAGTCGGTAAAGTAAGAGAAGCAGACGTAGGCAAGACAAGTAGGGGACAGGGACGTCAGAGCACAATAACTCTGTCAGAACTACAACGGAGTGATGGAAGCTAGCTAGTGCAAGCGCCCCATGTACAGAGGCTGTAGTCCTCCAAGCGGGCGGCCAGGCGGGTTCTAATCCAACCTGAGGCTCCTCTCTCACATGTCATTCCCCACTCTCTCTCTCCCCAGTTTCTGACTCTATCCGCTGTCCTGTCTCTAAAATAAAGTCATAAAAAGCCCCAAAATAAACCCTAAAATCGTCTTCCATCTGTCGTGCAGACACTGGTTGAAATTTAAAATTTGAGTTAAGAGAGTTATTGACAGCAGGTTGAATGATGGAATAGTTAACGCCTTGTCTGCGTTGACTCACCTTGTCCGGTCTGCTCCAGGATGCTGAAGACGGGGTCGTTGGGAGCGGCTCCGTTGATGTCCTCCAGGATCTGGTCCACAGTGGGGGGGTCAGGACGGCTGGGCAGGACCTGCCGCTTCTTATTTTTGGATCCAATATTCATCCTGCTGCACACCTAGCTGCACCGCCTGCTTCTGCGCACAAACATCATCTGTTATTTATTTTAACGAGGGGAAGATGAGAGATTTGATACTTGAATTAAAAAAAACATAAACACGACAAAGAGGTGATTGGTTGGTGTATAAAGTGGATTAACTGGCTGTAAATGCGTGCAACACGTGCTCGGTTGTGATTTTAGATTCGAGGTTTATCTGCATTTGTACAGGTCCATTAGAATTAATGTGCATTTCTCCACCAGAGACACCTCTACAAAAAAAGGAAAAGTATAAAAATAAAAGAGCGATATTAAAGATAAGAGGGCAGAAAAACAAATAAGTAGACAAGAAATGTAAACTGTACAAAAACTAGGGCCAGACCGATATGGGAGTTTTGGGGCCGATACCAATATCAGGAATAGAAAAAAATCCGATACTGATAAATCTTTCTTAGATGTGTAGATATATAGATATAGATACACACATTGTATTGTGTTGATCCCTCAGTTATCAGACTCTTGTGGAAAAGATTTATAATGAAGACAAGATGGTCACTCAACTGGAAAGTAACTGAGCATGTACTATGATCCATACAGCGCCCTCTGCTGGTGAAAGAGAACTGCTCGTGTAACACAATGAAACTCAAATTCTGGTGAATAATATTGGTGCACATCTGCAATAAAACACGCTGATACTGATAGTCACTGGATTTGCTAATATCAGCTGATATTATTGGCTAGCAGATTAATCGGTCGGGCTCTTCAAAAAAAATAAAATGACCCTGCACAATAAAATAAAAACATAACCAGTGTTTCCCCTACCATTATATTGGGGGGAGGGGGGGGGGGGCGCCCTGAAGGTCAAGTAAAAAAAAAAATATATATATATATATATTTTTTTTATAAGATTTGTTTTGGTCTTTTTGTGCCTTTATTGTAGAGATATGATAGTAGATAGAGTCGGAAATCATGGAAAGAAGTCATTTAAGGAACCTTTCCGATAGTAAAGGACAGCTGTCATTAAAAGTAACACATGAACACCAAGACTCCTTCAAGTGTTTGTGTCGTCGTGTCGTCGTGCACCCGTTTCACTATGAACTATTCATTCACCAAACAGACGAACACGTGAAGTCGTCCTGCACCTACACCAGACTTCTGTTAGATTACTAATTAAATAAAGATTCACCCAACTGACATTGAAGGCGAACGTCCCGTAGACAAAATATTACAATACATTTCGGAATTAGTACCCTGTCCTGTCAATTCGGCGTAAAATATATCATCTCTTTATTAATGAAGATTAATTTCACATAACTAACTGCGGTTTGTTCTCTCTTTATCGACCAGCAGCTCATACTGAGGAGGACACTAATACCACGATGCTAACCTGATGCTAAATCGTCGTTATGTTGATATGTATCGCAGTATATGGATACATTTCTAAGCCGAATTTAAATTAAAGTCTGTTTGAGTCATAAAACATCTTCAATTGAGGTGAAACGGAGTTATATATTCGCTCAGAAGAAGTTAAAGTTGCACTTTCAGAATATTTATACGGAGTTCGGTGTTCTTGCTTGAACTCGCCACAATAACTACTGTTCCTCGGTACTTACGTGTGTTTAGTCGTCTTGTTGAGATAAAATATCAGTCTTGGCTCTTGTGTCAGGCTGTCTCCGGCAGCTCACACCGGGATAAAGGACGGAAAGGTACCGGACAGTGCTGTGGTTAATGCTACTGGATGAAAACACTGCACGGTACGTTACATGCCACGTCAGAACGTCGGTGGAACGCAATGACGTCACTCCTCCAAACGTTCTTCTTCTTCTGGCGACAGGGCGGAGCATTACTGCCACCTACCGTTGTTTTTGTAATTTATTCTTCCTTTATTGTTTAGACCTTGTAATAAAGATTACTGTCCGACAGTCCATCCTGAAAGGTGATTTCTATGTTTTCCTCCCGTGTTCTACACCCAAACAAAGCCCACCTCACACTCTGCTCTCAAACAAATCCAGAGCATTCAGGAGCAGAATCTAAAGTTAGAAGGAGGACATACTGGCTGCTGCATTGTTGTCAGAGAAGCCAGCACTTCAACATGTTTCCTTAATGATCAGATAGTAAGATACCTTTATCATCTCACCCTCTACACATCTCACTGATTGGACCTTTAATATGAATTTACCTTCTTAAGATCACTTCAGTTTAGCTTAAAACACTGCGACAAACAGGACGTCATAAAAGGAGTCAGACAGTTTGTTGATTTAATTTATTTTCTCATCATCGTTTAATTGTCATATCAAGTTCATGATCTCTTTTTTTTGTTGAAGAACAAAAACACAAGATAAAGTATAAACAGCAACATGTGTGATGAAGAACAGAGACCTCCAGAGTCCGAGACGTGGAACTGAAAATGTCTGAGAGCAGAGCTGCAGATTTTTAAAAAACACATGCACGTCTTCAAAACTGTGTCATCCCAATTTAAAAAAAGAAGCTCCACATGCTGAAGAATCTGCAGTCTGCTGTATGAACTATGAGTGATAAACTTCAGATGCTCCACATCTTTTAAAAAACATCCCACTGATCCCCCAAAAGCATCAATACATAAATAAATAAATAAAAACACTTAGAAACTTAGAGTCTGTCTGCAGAGTTTTAAACCAAACTGTGACTTATTATTTTTTAAATTAAATCCTGTTACAGACTGGAGTATAAATATAACATCTGATATAAAAAAAAGAATCAATCTCAAAGAGGAACACCTTCACTCTCTCTGATTCGTCTCCTCACATGAAGCTCCTCCTCCTCACATTAGGCTCCTCCTCTTCCTCCGCTGCTATCTGAAGAACTTGGAGGGGAACAGACAAAAAGCAACAACAGGCAGAAAGTGTGAAGCGTTACTGAGAGCATGAATAAATAAAAAAATAATTAATTAATTAATTGTATATTTTCCTCATCGTGTCCCTTGTTCTTGTGCTTAAGAAGAGAGCAGATCATATCTGTGACTCCTGTCCTCTTTGTTGTATATTTATTGACTTATTTATTTATTTATTTCTGTTGTCCTTAAATCGAGATTGTGTGTCATTACCCAAAGAGACCACACGAGGGCGCCAGTGTGCCAGCTACATCTCTGTTTAGTCCTGATTGGTGACCACACACATGTCGATATAAACACACAAGGATCCTGTGGACATGCACTACTGGAGAGACGTCAGAGTGTGGGGTGGGGGGGCGTCCCAGCTCTTTATGAACGGGGGTTGTTTTGTGTTTGGAGCTAACTCTGTGTTTGCTGACATGTAGAAAGATTTAATCGGGTTTAAAAGATAAAAGAAGTTGATCTGTCTGTGTGGATGCTGAATATAATTAGGAGAGACGTGTCGGGGGGGGGTCTCCATCTGTCTCTAAGACTAAATCTGCAGCCTGATGCTACGTGCTAATTCTCTTCTCACAACATTCACTGCTGCATGCTAACTCATAGCTAACTAGTGGGCTTACCTGGTTAACCCAGGAAAGGCTGGAACAGGAAACAGGACAGACGGGTTAGCGTGCAAAGTTCTTAGATCTGATTGGACGCTACAAACGATTTAGTGTTTATAAAAAGCTGCAGTATGAGCTCAAACCACGTTAACTAACCTCCCCATATAATCTGTCACTAAGACACTATGAAGAAATACAAATAAATAATGTCTCCAGCAGATGAATTCATGTCAGGGGGAGAGACACTGTGGAGAGAAACCCACAAATTGAACTGCATTTTGACTTTGAAACATAAAGAAGGTCAAACTTCAAAGTTTTATTCTAAAGACGTGAAGCAGCTGTGACGTACGTACCGGTTTCTCTTCTTCTGACTCTAATGGCGTGACTTTAGCCGACGATGTACTCGGTAAACTCTTCTGCTCGGAGGCGGTCGGCGCTGACGGACTCACCAGAGCTTTATTCTTCAACAGAGTGGTCAGAACTGAAGAGAGAAGAATGTTTCAGTCAGATGTTTATAATAATCTCAGTCTGAATGCAGCAGTGTAGAACTGGTCTCTGTACCCTCTCTGGTCAGGTTCTCGGCGGCGCTCATCGCCTTCCCTCCGAGGTCGTTCACTAAGTTGTCCACCATGGCCTCGTGACGGAGGAAGATGGGCCGGACCACTCTGTTGTAGATGATCTGGGAGCCGTTCCACGACATCGGAGCCATGCACCACAACAGGAAGAGACACTGGAGACGCAAGAGAGCGTCAGGGTTTCAGGACGAACGCTGACTCATGTCCTCAGTGATCCTAACCTCCAGTCAAATCTCTGAGGAGTTCATCTTTGAGTTTGTAGAGCGAGGACTACTCTCTCTAACAAAGGAAACGTTTGTCTATATGAAGCCCACAAGAGGCGTTCAGAAGAAGGTCAGAGGTGGGTGCAACGACTCAAACATGCTGCATTAACATGAAACGCTTCAAATATATAAATGATCCAAAGTCGAAAACACACATATTCAAAAATGAGTGCAAAAAGATAAATGCTGCAAATCCAGTCTTAAACGTAAGATTTCCAGGCCTGTAGAGGGCGCTCTGTGGAACAGTGCATTAATGACAGGAGAATGAAGGACACGACGAAGTGAAAAGTGGAATAGTCTGACAACACAGAGTGAATGCAGCAACCAGGAGATTTAAAGTCTGGTCTAGATTTTACCATAAAAGAAACAGCTGAGCAGCTTGAAACTAGCGCTAGCTCCAATATAAACTGTTCCACAGAGCGCCCCTAGAGGCCTGGGGCCCTTCCATTTAAAGGTGACATCTCCTCCTCCTCCTCTTCTTCAGTGTAAATAAGTCTCAGAGCTCCTCAAAACATGTGTGTGAAGTTTCTTGTTCTAAATCCACTCTGATCCTGTATTTGATCATGTCTATAAACCCCTCTATTTCAGCCCTGCTCAGAACAGGCTGTTTCTGTTTCTGTACCTTTAAATATGTAAATGAGCTGTGTCTGACCACGCCCCCTCTCTGGAAGGGCTTGGGTGTACTCGGTGCTTTCTCGCTCCATGTCCTATTGTTTACGGTGAGAAGGCAGACTCAGAGGGCAGAACAAACACCTAGCTGTGGGAGTGTCACCCACCTGGGGGAGGGGCTACTGCCCTTTGTGATGTCATGAAGGGAAACTCTCCAAACGGCCTGTTTGAGCACACATTTTCTGAAAAGTGGAGCAGGCAGAAGACGGAGAGGATGGACTTTTCTCATCATTGGGGGGTTTGTAGACGGAGTAGAGTTAGAGGAACATGGAGAAGAGGATTTTATATAAGTGACCCTTTAATACTACAGTTTCTTCCTGTTTGTAGTCCTTTTTCTGAATGTGTTTGTGACTCTGTGTGGTTTAAGTATTTACAGCATGTTTGATGTTAGTTCAGTTTTTTTGTCTTTCTTGCAGCAGGTCTGTTTCATTAGCAGTGTGTTTCAGCCGTTGCGTTTTTGTTCTTGGATGTGTTTTTGAATTTGCATCATTTCTGAATATTCTGCACGCTGTTCTTAACGTCAGATGTTTTGCCCCCCGCTGCAGAGCCTTTGCACCAGGTGACCACCGTGGTTTTCCTCACCTTGAAGGCGTAGTAGAACGGGAACCAGTAGAGGAAGATGTCTGAGAAGAACTCGCCTATGCTGAAGACGCCGTACACCACCCAGTACGTCAGCCATTTTGTATCGTCTTCTTTACTCGTACTTTCGATGGCTTTGATTCTGCAGATAAGACAGAAAAGAATCGGCATGTTTCAGATTAACAGTGAAGAGAAAAACATCTTTTACATCCCATCAGACCGAACAAACGAGTGATTTAACGGTCACGATGGCTGCAGGCTAACGCAGTAGACCAAGACACCAGATGTTAAATAATATATGACAGCAATGCATTCTGGGACTTGTAGTCGGACAGACATGTTTCTGTGAGTGAAAGACAAACACATGAAATACTCACGAGTAATAGGCTGGATAGACAAATCCAATCAGGTTGCAGAGCAGTGAGGCTCCATATCCATACACCAGGTAGAGTCCGGTCAGTGAGACGGCACCTGGACGGGACAGACGGGGAGACGCACCTCATGTTGGAATTCAAAAACTCAAGTCATACAAGAATCAGACGACTGTGTTTGATAGCTTTTAACACAAACACAAACGTAAACAGTTTAGTTCTTTTAGTGTGTGGAGAGCTCAACACATACTAACAGATTCATTCCAGCACCTCCCGTCTTAAAGAAGACATATGATCCCCCTCCTCCACCTTTTCAAACAGTCCCCTCCTCCACCTTTTCTAACAGTCCCCTCCTCCATCTTTTCAAACAGTCCCCTCCTCCACCTTTTCAAACAGTCCCCTCCTCCACCTTTTCAAACAGTCCCCTTCTCCACCTTTTCAAACAGTCCCCCTCCTCCACCTTTTCAAACAGTCCCCCTCCTCCACCTTTTCAAACAGTCCCCTCCTCCACCTTTTCAAACAGTCCCCTCCTCCACCTTTTCTAACAGTCCCCTCCTCCATCTTTTCAAACAGTCCCCTCCTCCACCTTTTCAAACAGTCCCCTCCTCCACCTTTTCAAACAGTCCCCTCCTCCACCTTTTCAAACAGTCCCCTCCTCCACCTTTTCAAACAGTCCCCTTCTACACCTTTTCAAACAGTCCCCCTCCTCCACCTTTTCAAACAGTTCCCCTCCTCCACCTTTTCAAACAGTCCTCCTCCACCTTTTCAAACAGTCTCCTCCTCCATCTTTTCAAACAGTCCCCTCCTCCACCTTTTCAAACAGTCCCCTCCTCCACCTTTTCAAACAGTCCCCTCCTCCACCTTTTCAAACAGTCCCCTCCTCCACCTTTTCAAACAGTCTCCTCCTCCACCTTTTCAAACAGTCTCCTCCTCCACCTTTTCTAACAGTCCCCTCCTCCACCTTTTCAAACAGTCCCCCTGTGGTCTAAATGAAACATCTGTGCTGTGCTTTGGTCAAAATATAACATGAATCAAGCACCAGAGGAGGTTTGTGACCCTGTATAAACCAGCTCTCTCAGAACGCTCCGTTTTGGTGTGTGTGTCTCTTTAAATACAATGACCACCCCCCCCCCTCACAAGAAGAGCACATTTGAAACAGAGCATTTTTCTCTGTGTTGTAAGACTTATGCAGACCACAAACAAAGGACTGGATGGTTTATTTCACATGTTGTGGGTCAGTAGACTCTCAGGTTACACAGATATATGTTCAGAAACACTGTACACGTTTTTATAATTTGTCCCCTTTAAGAAAAAAGTGTTTGTTGATGTGTTTATAAAGGTCACTTATAGATTCTGTAATAAACAGCAGATATCGTTTGTCTTGTAACTCCAGCTGTCCCGCGGTGCTGTGTGTGTGCAGACAGACGAGCGAGCACAGAGCCTTCACTGGAGCAGAAGTTCAGGGTTAGTTTGTTTTAACAGAAAAAGTGTACTTTACATTTTGGTTCTGCAAAATGGACTAAACATCATTGGGTCCCCTCTGCAGAACTCTCCAAAACAAACTAAATTAACCGCTCACTCATTCACATCCGGGTCACTTCCAGTAATCGGTACGTTCCCTTTCCGGCAAGATCCTGTTGTTTGTTCTTATCTTATCTTATCAGTGCTCTTGATTGAAGTATTTCACATCTTGTAAATCAGTTTTGTCCTTGGTTAAAAAAAAGGTTTCACACTTTGTGATTGTTGGTTTGGCACTTCCCAGCCACCGTACAGAGGAGAAGTCCAAACGCACAGAAAATACATGTGTGAACAGAATAAACAATGAGATGTTAGACATGTTAGGACGGACTGGATCTATGACCTCTATATCTGCAGGTTAACCCTGAACTGTGAGCAGGGCAGTGAACGCAGCACGCAGGTCCTGACACACACACACACACACACACACACACACACACACACACACACACACAGATACAGGAAGTGTTGTAAAAAGCGTCCTACCTCTGATGAGCTTACGTGGCCGTTCACACATGGAGCCGCTCTGCTCAGCCGTCTCTGTTAATCTGATTTAAAGAGAGGCAGCGGGGACACGGAGCGCCAGGCACCGCAGTGACATCATGATACTGATCTGCTGTATGAGCAGCACTGAGGCATGAATAGACCCTGTTCACCACCCGACGCTGCACTAAACTCACTCCTTCACTCAATATTTACTTTGTCTTTGTCATCGGATTCATCCCCTGAGATTCACTCCATAGAAACGTCCTGTCATGATAACTTATTTTACACAACTGTGTCCCTGAACTCATCACCAGGAGATGTGTTTGAAGCAGCGTTTGTGTGTCTTGTAACCGCTGTCAACAACCAATAGGAGCGGTCTCATCAGCACTAAACAGGAAGCTGCAAACTTACACAGCAAAGGATGTAAAGGAACGTGTGGTTCTCCTGGACGGTGGAAAAGGAGGAGAAACTGGAGGAGAGAGAAGGAATGAGGTCTCTCTGACGTGTCCTCTTTTTACCGGGAGAGAGAGGAGAAGGAAAAAAGGTGGACAGAAATCACCAGAGACCAGAGTGCTCAGAGTCCGAGACAAGACCAAGGCCAAAGCAAGACCAAGGCCAAGGCAGGGCGAGACCAAGTCAAGACCAAGTCATCTTGGGAACCAGACCTAGACCTAGACCGAGTCAAGACCAAGACCAAGACATTTAGGGATCAAGACCGAGGCCAAAGCAAGACCAAGACCAAGGCAGGGCAAAACCGAGACGAGATCAAGTCATCTTGGGATCCAGACCTAGACCTAGACCGAGTCAAGACCAAGGCCAAAGCAAGACCAAGACCAAGGCCAAGGCAGGGCGAGACAAGACCAAGACCAAGACCAAGGCCAAAGCAAGACCAAGACCAAGGCCAAGGCAGGGCGAGACAAGACCAAGACCAAGACATTTAGGGATCAAGACCGAGTCAAGACCAAGGCCAAAGCAAGACCAAGACCAAGGCAGGGCAAAACCGAGACGAGATCAAGTCATCTTGGGATCCAGACCTAGACCTAGACCGAGTCAAGACCAAAGCCAAAGCAAGACCAAGACCAAGGCCAAGGCAGGGCGAGACAAGACCAAGACCAAGACCAAGACCAAGGCCAAAGCAAGACCAAGACCAAGGCCAAGGCAGGGCGAGACAAGACCAAGACCAAGACATTTAGGGATCAAGACTGAGTCAAGACCAAGGCCAAAGCAAGACCAAGACCAAGGCAGGGCAAAACCGAGACGAGATCAAGTCATCTTGGGATCCAGACCTAGACCTAGACTGAGATCGAGTCAAGACCAAGACCATAATTATCACTGAAAAACCTTATCTTGTGTGCAGTTGGCGTGTCACTAACTCAGACCGTGACACCGGGAAGTTCCGCAACCAAGAGACCAAGACCGGTCTCGAGAACTACGACACCAAATCAAATCATCCAGAAATGAAATCTTCTCCGTCACAAAAGCAAACAGGAACTCCTACGACAGAAACCCAATCAGATTCCTATTTACAGATCAGAACAGGTTGGAGTGTTGTTCGTGAGATCTGGCTCTGTGTGAGTTTAAAGGCACAGTGTGGTCCACATAAAGGTTCTGTTGACCCAGAACAGATCCAGATCCTCTTCAGGTCTGAGTCTGCAGACAGCAGCTGTTCACCGGAGCCTCCATTATGTTCACAGGAGGATTAACTGAATCCTCTTCAGGTTTACACTCACATGCACCGAGCAGGAACAAAAACACTGAACACAGAACCCCAGAAGAACCACCCGGATCCAGGTCCAGCAGAAC
>NC_083614.1:34351882-34361882 GCF_963584025.1 Labrus mixtus | reverse complement strand
CGTGCTGACAGAAATAGATTCTGTGTTTCTGATATGTCTGAAGAAAAGAACAACTGTAGATGTTTCTATGTGCCTTTAATTCATAGAAGAGATAAGAATATTAACCGACAGATGACGATAAAAGCAACAAAATTAAATCCTTTTTTAAATTTTCATTCCTGCATTAAAGAGGTCATATTCTGCCCTTTTTGGGGTTCATATATTTAATCTATGTTCCTACTTTTGTACGTTCACAATAGATAAAGTTATAAAAAAGTGTCTGTTTTCATGTACTGCTCCTCCTTGCTCCCTCTACGCTCTGAGTCCGTCAGCTGCACTCTGTTGAGCCCACACTGTTAGACCCCACGTGGGCCAAGTCTGATCTGATTGGTCTGCAGATCCGCTCTGTCGTTATTGGTCAGTTGCTCAGCACGCTTCTCGGAAATTTCAACATGATCGTCAGGGCCACAACGAGCCAATGGGCTTAGATCAGTGATCTCACACTGACAATGACGTCGGACTGATACATTTTTTTCGAGGGGGGCTAGAACCGAGCGTTACATGCAGCTAATGCTACAGCTAACAGGAGGACGTAGGAGAAGCCGCGTTTCTGCAGACTTTGAATTTTTGCACATAGATGTGACTAAACATGCACAGGACACTTGGAAAACACACTAAAGAGAATATAAAACCAGAATAAAGCATAATATGGGACCTTTAAATCTTTCCCATACTTCCCCTGCATTCAGTCGCATCAGAAAAACGAGTTTCTGAGTTGTAAAATGAAACATGAACGTGAACAACCACTCGGGAAAGAGATGGACGCCCGACTTGCCGAGTTGTTTGTCATCGACACGGGAAGCAAAAGACGTTTAGTTGATGTTAAAATACTTTTGATTACACTCAACGTTGTGCTCAAACATAACTCGTAACAGAGACACTCACTCTTACCTTCTTCTTCTTCTTCTTCTTCTTCGAGCTGTTTTTTGTTGTTTTTAAAACATTCTGAACTTTCTGAATCACATGAACACACCGACGTCAGAAGAATGACTTCCAAACTCTGAAACTGAGACAACCACTGTACAGAGGAGCACCTGAATGCATCATTCTTTCCTTAACATCAGGTCAGCGACCCCTAGAGGCTGCAGAATGAATTACATCACATAATAAGATGCATCCTGCTGTCCTGAAAGTCTACACTGCAATATAAGAGCTTTCAAATATATTAAAAATACTAAAGATGAAAAAGAGTCTGTCTGCGTTAAAGAGCTAAAAGTGATGTCATCAGTGATGTCATCGCTTTGTAAACTGGCATCATCAGAATTCAAACCTTTTCACTCACCTTCAAATATTTGATTTCCCATCATTTTATTTGAAGATTTTATTTTTTGGATCGTTAATCTGGAACTCTAAAGATTTAAAATGAGAATAAATCAGCAGAGAATTAACAAGTGTTGTAGTCAAGACCAAGACCAGGACATACTCGAGACCAGATTTCTCAGAGACGAGACGTAGACAAGACCAGACATTTAGGGCTTGAGGCTGAGTCAAGACCACCAAGACCAGGTGTTTTCTGTCTTATCACACTGATAAACGTGGAAAGATAGCCGATCAGTGGTGGGCTTGACCGGTCTTCATTTAAAATCCTGAGTCCGCCCAGTCTGAGACCGAGACAAGACAGAATAACAAGGCTTTGCATTCCAAGACCAGACCTTCAAAGAGTGTTCTCAAGAAGACCCAGACTGATTTTGAGTACTTCAACACTAAACTAAACTTTACAAGCAGGAAATGGTTAGAAGTCCAAGACCATCTAATCAGACTTGAAGGTTTAATCGATGAATCAGCTGACGCGCTTCTTTTATTTAACTTGCATTAAATTTAAATCGTACACCTGGGGCAGCTCGTGGACGTCCTTGAGAAGAGAGACAGCCCGGAGACCCCCCCCTCAGTAAACCCGGGTAATCCCCCGTTGTTCCCTCCCCTCTCATGAAAACTTCATTGTGACTTTAATCTGTGCTGGAGGATTAGCGCTCCAGGCACCTGTGGTTGCGTGTCGTCGCAGGGCTTCAGTCCCGTGCGGGGCCTCACGCTCGCTTGATTGGATTAATAACTGCAGAGTTCTGTGAGTCAGGTAAAAATAGCCGCGGTGCAGCGCTGTGGTGACGACTTCCTGTTGAGAGCGTCACCTGTTTCCTCAGGGTTAATCTGACGTGGTCTCTGCAGCAGCTGTGGACGGGAGAACTGAAGCCTGCAGCCTTCATCTACAGCTAGTGAACAATAACAACAGTGACCTCTAGTGGTGACATCTGTAACTACAACATCAGGTCATTTAACGGTCCTCTGTGATTGGACGATGACATGATCTGGGATCATGGAAAACTGAAGCAGGAGTACCTACGTTGATCTGTTAGGCTAGCAGACATCCTGCTGCTAGTATTTGTGCTAGGCTACGCTAAACCAAGCGGCAACCTCCTGCGTTGAAAAAAAAAGACAAATGCTTTAGTGCAAAATCCTGCAGTTCCTGGAGTGTCCACTAGAGGCTGGCTGCAGAAGCACAGGAAGTCACATACACACCCATTCTAAAAAGCCTGTTTTTACAGCAGAGATTAACATGTTTACAGCCTGGTTCAAAAAACCAAATAGGTGTGATTAGCTCATGTCTCGATGGACACACACTGTACGGGGGGTGAATGTTTTGATGACTCATCAGTTTTGATTTGATGAAGGATAAGAGTTATTCACAATAAGGCGTGTAGCTGACCTGATTGACAGGTGGGCGCGGTGTAACGGTTTGTCAGGAGGTTTAAAACCCGCCTCAGCTCCAGCTCTCAGCCTGTCGTTAGGTTGACTGAAAGTTAGACTGAGACAGCATTTCCAGCATGGAGACCGCCATCGATGGGACTCCAGCGCCCCCTGCAGGAACAGACGGGGGACGTCACTCAGGCATCGTCCTGGGTCTTGTTGGTTTTTAACACACCTGGTAAACATGGTCAGACTGTTCGTTCAGAAACATGACAATGGAAGAAATACAACAGTTTTTATTTTCAAATATAAACAAACAACACGTTTTATTTAGTAAAAAAAAAGAAAAAGACTTTGAGTATTTACATGATGCAGTGAGAGAAAAGGTTTGGTAAGTGGCCTGCGTTGGCAGGTCATTATTGAGGTTTGTGGTTTATAAAAACATCATCAAGGTTCAAACTGTGAAGTTAAGGCAGCGCTACTTTCTCCCGTCTCCCGTCTACGGAAACGACCACACGACTAAAACCCAGAGAGAAGTTTGAGGGGCACAAACTGTGAGGGCTAAAACATCTGAGTTAGCGTTTTAGCCATGTAGCGGAGTCAAGCTAACGTAGAGATCACGTAAGTTAATGTTAACGTCGTACTTTAATCCGTCCTGACGGCG
Organism: Labrus mixtus; assembly: GCF_963584025.1. Taxonomy (NCBI): domain Eukaryota; kingdom Metazoa; phylum Chordata; class Actinopteri; order Labriformes; family Labridae; genus Labrus; species Labrus mixtus. The sequence continues at coordinate 34,358,497 of NC_083614.1, read as the reverse complement.
TTCTGAGTCGTAACATTTTCCCTGTCGGTTTCAGTTTGTGAAGTTATGAAATATTTCTGCTGTGTCAAACGTCAGTTAACGATTTGTAAACAACTTCAGATTTTAAGCACAATTAATAACTACTCGTTCTAGATCTCAGATTTCCACAAACTCCGAGCGTCTCTGCAAGCTGCAAGCTGGACAGAATGGAACGACCCGGACAGGAAGTGGCACAAAGCGTCCGGTCACTTTCAAAATAAAACCCCAACATTCAGACTCCTGATCGTATTTTCCATCTCTTTATCAACAAGACGTCAAAACAGTCTCCGAATGAACAACTGACAAAGAGACATGCGTGAACGTTGCGCTGGTGGCACGCTCCGGAGACGGACGGCGGCGCTCACTGTGGAAACAGGAGCATTGACTAAAGTGGCAGCAAACGGCGGCGTTGTAGTGCACGGTGCTGCAGCTTTTGGACTGTAGCATCTCTTCAGGGACATGAAGAACTGCGCCTCAGAGATATTAGAATATTTAATTTTATGAGCCGAACACCCTCACTCCTCTATGACGGTCGGACTCCGTCTTTGTCAAACTGATGAAATATTCCAACAGGATCTTCATGTTGGACTTAATGTTTTAGGACGAAGGACTCCAGCATGTTTGAGGCTCTAGAGAGAAACTGAAACCAAACCAGCACCTTGTTCCCGTTGGCGGTGACGGACAGTCAGGGTAATTATCTCTACAACAACATCGAGTCAAAACATAGAAATAATGCACGTAGACTTCACATGAAGCCAGTAAGAACGCATGCCTGCATGCTGTCAGAAGAAGGTCTGTAAAAGTCTAAAGAGCACTTTGTAATCATTCTGTTGTCGTGTGGGACGGATTATCCATTAACCCTTTAAACCAGCCTGAGTCATCCAGAATCCAATCAGAGGTTTGTGACACACCTGAGGGTCAAAGACGGAGATACGGCTCCGAGCAAACAGCATCACAACACAGTTCTTAACATCAACAAATCCAAGAACAAAAACACGACAAACACTCAACAAGATTTTCATTTTCAGGATCCATATGTTCAGGAACCCGAGGGGATTGGCTGTGATCCTGGGTGGACGCCGTGTTTTATACATTCCATCCTGTGTGGTCCAGCGTGGTCTCATAAACCGTCCTGGGGGGAAAGCAATCCGGATTTGGCGGATATGTTCAGGGCTTTAAAGTATTACGAGGAGGTTAAACTGGACTGATCCACCTCCGCACCTCGACCATCAGATCAGGGTTCAGTCAGTCAAACGTTCACTCGCTGCTAAGGCGGGGCCGAACTGGACAGACTTTGAGTTTCAACTAAACCATCCAACATGTTTCTGGAGCTCCTCTTTGGAGGATCCCAAAAGATTCCCAGGTCTGAAGACATGAACCATCCATCCCAGGGTGGTTGTAGAGCAGGGGTGGGCGACTGGCGGCCCCCATCAACCCTCAACATGGCCCTCAATTTTGACTTATCAAGTAACTGGAAACATGAAGAAAACATGACAAAATCTGCCATGAAATCATGAAGTATGTCCAAACCTCGACCAGGTTTTATCCACACAGGGGAGCAGCCGTTGTCCTCCGAGCTCTCCAGCTGGTTCCCAACATGCTGATCTCATTGGTGCTTTGTCTTTATGTCCTTGGATGCATGCAGAAACAAAATTGGATTTTGCCCCAAAAAGAAGCCGATATTCCGGTCTCACCCCCGCTGGGATTCTGCCTTTGACAGGAGTCTGAATTCTTAAAACCAATTTCCAATTTAAGAGCAAATAAAACACACAACATGTCCGATCCAATGCCCCCAAAACTTCCTCACTTCTGGCAGAAAAGATGGCGTTTCTCGGAGCAGGCGTTGCTCCGTCCTCCACCGATCAGAATCAGATCAAACGATCTACCTACAGTGCATCCTGTACCCATAATCCTCTGCTGCAGAAATGGCTCCTGTATATCCAAATATGTTTTTCTAGCGAGTTTGTGTCGATTTTGTTCTATCCGATCAAAGTTTGGCCCAATAAAACCAGCGTGACCTTTGAACCTGAGGGCAGCTGCTCGGCGTGGCGTCCTGTGAAGAAGGATGTCTCTTCCTAACCCTCGGGGTCCAGATGGCACTGTGAGTTCTGACCGGACTTCTCAGATCCTTCATGCTGTAGACACGGTGCGGCATGCAGTCTGATCACACCTGACAGATGTTGTAGTAGACGGTGTGTGCGTGCCTCTCGCTCGCCGAGTCGCCCATCGAGTCGTACATGCTGTCCTTGTGCGTGTGGATCTCAGTCATCGGCACGTCCACGCTGTGGCAGTTATTGTGAGCGTGAGGATTCTGCGTACCGTAGGACGGCACGGGCTGCGAGGGAAACACAGAACAACATGTCAGAACCTACAGGACGCACGAGGAGAGAATTTATGAAGCTCTGTTTGAATCTGATCTGAGAGAAAGGAAATCTTCGGGTCTCGTGATTCACACATCAGCTGATTGGTCTGTTTGAAATAAACTCTGGTGTCTTTGTCAGATTGTCCACTCGGTTTTGGGTGGTTTGAACGCTCAAACGAACTCTAGTCTAGAACTCTAGAGTACACCGCGACATAAGACCGGCCTGTCGGCAGCAACCATCTCGCCGCTATATTGCTGGACGCCGCCGGCCGCCGCCAGCTCAGTAGCAGAGACATAAGGCCTGCCTGTCGGCGGCGGTGAGGACGAGGAGGCGGGGCCGGCTCGAGCTGGGGCAGACTGGTAGTGTCAGTGCTCTCACTGTTTGTCTATGGACACAGACATAGAGTCTGTTTTCTGACAGGAATTTACAAGATCAATTCTGGAAGAAATCTCAGAATCAGTTGAGGAAACGGTCTCATGAAGTAAATATGTCTGTAAATGTTTTTATTTCTATATTTCTCCTGCTGTACTGTATATTTTGGAGAAACTGTAACGATGGAATTTCCCTCTGGGATTAATAAAGTGTTTCTGATTCTGAACTAGAGGACCTTAGTGGGAGTGGCCTGTGGTGCTGTGCATTCTGGGATTTTGAGTCTTTCATCCACATGAGCCAAAAAGACACTTTCTGTCTTTTCATGGCCAAGAAGACACCAACTTCAAAATGTATTTCACATTTCTACATATATGACCCGATGTCAACACAGATTCATGTTTCATGGTGAAGTATCCCTTTAATCCTCCCTGCAGGTTAACATCGACGTTTGAGCTAAATGTGGTTACTCATCGCTCCGGTCGATATGCCAGTTTAACCCAACACAGCTGACATCTTGATCTATATACCGCCACATTTAACACATTTAATCAATGTGACACATCTCCGTGTGTTTTGGATCTATGGCGAGGAGAGAGAGTGCAGTGATTGGCTCCAGAGTATGTAAAAGTCCTTTAAGTTTGTCTCTGCCTCTCATGCAGCTCTTACATCTTATTAAACATTAGAGTTACTCAAAGTGTTCCAGTTTAGTCATCGTTACATTAACTTGTGTTTCTCTGGTTATAAACGGACTTTTCTGCCCGGACACAGTGACCACGGAGACAGTGGGGCACGCCGAGGATCAGCACGGGATCAAGATAAGAGTCAGAGCTCTAATCTGTCCAACCTTGGAGACGACTCCCTCCGCTGTAATCTGCTCAAACCCGACAGGTGTGAATGAAGTAACGGCTCACAGGTGTAAAGGAACGCGTGATCTTTACAAACAGAAGTTAAATGTGCTGTGTGGATCGAGACGACCACGTTCAGACGTCCAGTATATGAAACACAAACAGAGTCCTACAGGTGCTGGTGTTACCTTTCCTGTTCCACTGAGGGGGAAATCTTTACGACAGAGGTGGGCGATGATTCCTGCCGCCAGCGCATCGCCGAGAACGTTGATCATGGTCCGAAAGCGATCGCTGCAGAGACAAAGACGACAAAGACGGACTGTGACACTCGGGTCTCTGAGTCGTGGATCTGATTCTGTTTCAGGACATCACAATCTAAAAGAAAGAGATCTCTCTGCATGAGGAGAACTGCTACTCACAGGATCCAATCGATGGCGACAATGAGCGTGATGTCATCTGGAGGTAGCCCTACTGATGTTAGGACGATCACCATGGTAACCAGACCGGCCTGGGGGATCCCCGCAGCGCCGATGCTAGCAGCTGTGGCTGTGATGCTGCAAGACGAACAGAAGAAAGAGTTTAAATCCTAAAACTGACCGATCTGACAGCAGCCCTGTCGTCTGACCTTTGACCCAGACTAACCCTGACATGACCAGACCGGACTGTGGAACCAAAACAGACCGAGTTTTACTCTGAAGAAAAGTGTCTGATAAGAGAGGAATCCCACACATGATTTAAAGATGGCTTCTTGTTGAGACTTTTTCCCATCATGCTCCTGCTGCAGATTTAACGAGCAGAGAACAAAGAATGGAATATTTACGGGAGAATCTCTCGGCTGCAGCTGTTCCTGTGTGTGCAGCGTTTGATAGTGAATCAAACGTTCATGTTTTAATAATAAAAATGCATTACTCTTTTAAAGCGCTTTTCAAAATACTCAAAGACCCTCAACAAAGAACGACAAAAAACAAAACGACGAAGAGATAATCAGAGAGAAGGAGGAGGAGAGATGAGATAGTTAGTGATGTTGAAGAGGTGAGTTTTTTAGGGAAGTGAGTGAGGGGGGGTCTCTGATGGAGGGGACAGTGGAGGTTATGAAGGACGGGGGTGATGTGGTCACGGGTGAGGGAGTGTGTGAGAAGGCAAGCCTTCTTACTGGTTTGAATCCATCACATGACGGTTTGATCATAGACGATGACACTTCATGACCTTTGAACTCTTCCCTGGCTGATGATGGACTAAGCAGCTTCAGGTGATCATGAATCTCAGCGGCTCTCTGATTGGCTGATTGTTAAGTGAGGCGGTCTCTTTGGTTGTTTATATACATAGAAATGTTTTCTTGCTGCCATGAAGGTCGGTGAGACCCAAACGTTGTATTTGTCAGCGTGAAGCGGGACAGTGTGCGTCTTTAAGTTTGACCCTCCTCCAACACACCTGTGACACCTTCAGGTGTTGAGTTATTCTATCGTACATCTGCGTGAAGTGAAGTGCGTTGTAGAACTGTGAGACCATAACGTTAGCAAAGTTAGCATTATGAGCTAGCTCCTTTCTGCCTACCCCAAACTCCCTGAGAGCTTTCCTCACTGTGTCCTAAAAAAACTATTCAGCATCACGCTACATGACACCACACAGAACACGACTGTGAGTGACAACACGCTGACGGAACTCGCCAGACTCCGCCTCCTTATAGAGATCTATTCAATTTAAAACTGAGTGATCCAAGAAACCAATTGGAGCCATTTTTTCTGACCATTGACCCAAAGTAACCCTGGTCTGACCCGACTCTGAGATCTAAAACAGACGCTGAAGAAAAGTGTCTGATAGCAGAGAAACTAAACTTAAGGACTTAAGATTGTTAGAAAGTCAAGATGAGACATTTTGTGAAATCCTAAAGTTCAGTTCTTCTAAACAAACGGTTTCTACAGGTCACCAAACCTCCTGAAGTCTGAGAGAAAGCGTCTTAGCGTCTGTTTACCTGATGGTGATCAACTGGCCAAAGTCCAGCTCATAGTCGTTAACCTGAGCGATAAAGATGGCCGCCACAGCCTCGTACAGCGCCGTGCCGTCCATGTTGATGGTGGCGCCCACAGGGAGGACGAAGCGAGCAATCTGTCGGTCAACGTGACAGTTTTCCAACAGACACTTCATGGTGATGGGCAGCGTGGCAGAGCTGAGAAGAGACAGCGTTTGAAACTTTAATGAAATCCTGAACACAGCGACGGACCGGGAGAGTGAACTGGGACTGTGGTGACCTCTGACCTGGAGGAAGTGGCGAGGGCGATCACCATGGCCTGCAGCAGCCCGCGGATGTAGGAGAAGGGGTTCTTCCTGGTGAGAACGAAGTAGAAGAGAGGGAGGAGGATGAGGCCGTGGACGAAGAGGCCGGCGAGCACGGTGATGCCGTACCAGCCCAGCTTCTTCCCCAGCGTGCTCGGGTCCTGCATGTCCAGGATCTTCCCCGCCACCAGGAAGATGATCCCGAACGGAAAGTACCTGACAGGGACAAAACACGCAGCGTTACGATGAAGCATTAGAAACCATGCCCACCTGTCAATCAGGTCAGCTACACGCCTTATTGTGAATAACTCTTATTCTTCATCAAATCAAAACTGATGAGTCATCAAAACATTCACCCCCCGTACAGTGTGTGTCCATCGAGACATGAGCTAATCACACCTATTTCGTTTTTTGAACCAGGCTGTAAACATGTTAATCTCTGCTGTAAAAACAGGCTTTTTAGAATGGGTGTGTATGTTACTTCCTGTGCTTCTGCAACCAGCCTCTAGTGGACACTCCAGGAACTGCAGGATGTTACACTTCAGCATCGGCTTCATTCTTCAAGACTGGAGGTTGCTGCTTGGTAACAACTTCAATTTAAAACATGATGTGAAGTTATGCAACGCTTTTAATAGCTTCTCTTCTCAGAAATGACTTCATGTTCACAACGAGGGAGATAACAAAACACCTTAAAGGTCACACATGATGTAAAATCCTCTTCTCCATGTTCCTCTAACTCTAAC
>NC_083614.1:34345207-34351682 GCF_963584025.1 Labrus mixtus | reverse complement strand
GCAACACACACACACACACACACACACACACACACACACACACACACACACACACACAAGCAGATTTCTTTTTCGATCACAAACACACACTTTAAACATTTTCTGTCACACACACTGACACTCACCCCATGTCCCGGCCTGTGTGTGTGTGTGCACGTGTGCATGTGTGTGTGTGTATGTGTGTGTGTGTGTGTGTGTGTGTGTGTGTGTGTGTGTGTGTGTGTGTGTGTGTGGGGTTGCCCTCTCTTTCTCTCTCTCCAGCCTGGCAGCCATCTTAAAGCGTTGGCAACCATTTTGAAGCTTCTGTCTGTTTTCTTTGAGCGGCTGCCATTCGCCACCTTCTGCCAGAACAAAAGAGGGCCAATGCCATTACCACACACACACACACACACACACACACACACACACACACACACACACACACACACACACACACACACACACACACACACACACACACACACGTACACACACACACACAAACAAACACACACACACACAAACAACACGCTCTCCAAAACCCCTCCAAAAACCTTCCAGGAACCTTCCAAACCCATTTAAAGGAGCTGCTAATCAGCCGGGCTGTGCGGCTCTGTGGATCCTCCAGTGACTCAAACTGGAAACCGGCCAGTTTAACTGGTGTATAAATATAAATGTGTTTGACCTCTGACCTCCGCTCGGTGATTATCATCGGGGCCGAGCAGCCAACAGGAGGACTGAGCCGCTCGAATATTCAAAGAAGTCATTGATTTGTCTTTCATTTTTTAGTCTTCAAAGATCCCAAATGTTTGTGATGCTCCACTCTGATGAAAAACGGAGAGCCTGATGTGTCTGTTTCTCCTCGTGTTTAGAAGAAAATAGAAAGTTTAAAGTTTTCAATGATTACAAGTAAAGAATAAAAGATTGTTCTGGTATTTATAAACTCTTGGCCTTTAATTAAACATGTTTAGTAACGTATAATGATCTAAAAAAGGTTCCTAACTGCTCCAGTAGATCGTTGAAAATGAGTCTAAAAGTTGTAGTTTTTGTCCCTCACAGGCTCAGGTAGTTATTCTAAGTGTGTGACATCATCACAGAGAGGATCCCTGCAGAGAGAGACCGTTTAGTTACGGAGAAAGATGATTTTATTTAACCACAAACAGCTGTTACATCACTCTCTACAAACACACCAGACTCCATTGAAAAAATCTGTAATTTAATCTCCACAGAAGACGAGAGCTGCAGGAGTTCCATCTGTAAATTTGTTTGTGTTATTGTCGGACTTTGCTTCATTAAATGGTGAATTCTGCTCAAACTAAATATTCATGTAAGACACGATACCTCAACAAAACCACATACGGAGGCAGAGGTTGATCAGAAACTCCATTTTGACCTGTGAGGTAAAATGACTGTTTTTCTAATGGGATCTGGTGGGTTTAAAAAGCTGTTAAAAAAGTATCTTCCTTATTAAAAATGATTCAAATTCCCAGCATTCCTTGGGGCTATTTGAACTCTGCATAATAACACTCAATATCACGATAAAGGAACACCTTGAGGCAGCAGTTCAGTGAGGTTAAATTAGAGTTTTTATCTTTGGGATCTGGTGGGTTTGAAAAGGACGTTTCAAGCTGCAGCTTACTTCTTAAAAAGACTCAAATTCCCAGCATGCATTGAGGCTATTTTAACCCTGCTGAGGTGACATCAGCAAAATATAACTGCGATCGTGTTTGTGTGTGTGTGTGTGTGTGTGTGTGTGTGTGTGTGTGTGTGTGTGTGTGTGGTCAGTGGTTACAGAAGAACTTTGGTCAAATTGAAATAGTGTGAGTGTTGTTTTTTTTTGTGGGCGGGGTCAGATTGATGAATTGCCGTATCGATCGCAGCTCTGCCTCACTTACCATAATTATAGCTCTCTAATGGATGATGCCACACGCACACGCACACACACACACACACACACACACACACACACACACACACACACACACACACACACACACACACACAAACACACAAACACACACAGGAGTCAATACCACAAACTGTAGAAGATAAGTTTCCTTTACATCTGAATCCTTCTTTCCCTCACTTCCTCTTTCCCTTCTTCCCTTTCCTACACTGCTTCCTCCTTTCCTTCCTTCATTACGTCATCCCTCACCTCTTTTTTTTCAATCCTTCCTCCCTTACGTCCATTCGTTTGCATTTCACTATCACTCCTTTCTTTCTTTCTTCCTTCCTTACAACCTCTCTCCTTTGCCTCTTCTGTCCTGCCTTGATTCCTTCCTTGCTTCCTATCTACTTTTCCTTTACTTCATGCCTCTATTGCTTCCTTCCTAATCCTTCATCCAGTCTTTCCTTCATCCTACTTTTCATCCTCCCTTCTTTACCTTATCCCGCTTCCCTGTCTCCTTTTTTCCACTTCCTTCCCTACTTTGTCTCCTTCTTTTTTCCTCTAATCCATCCTCCCTCTTTAATCTCAACCTTCCTTACCTCCTTTGCTTCTCCTTTCTCTCCTATCCATCTTCCGTTTGTCTTCCTTATTTGCTGTCCTTCCTTCCTCCTTCCCTCTTTCACCTCTCGCCCCCTCCTTCATCTCTTCCTCCCTCCTCTCCTTGTCTCCTTTTTCTATACATCTTTTCCTTCATCCTTTACCTCTTCTTTCCACTGTCTCTATCCTTTCCTCCTTCATGCTTCACTTCTTCCCTCCCTCCTTCATCTTTTCCTTCTTTCCCTTTTTCATCCTTTCTCCCTTCCTTCTTCATTGTTGTTCTGTTTTTGTCCTCCTTCCTTCCCTCCTTCCTGTTTATATCCTTCCCCTTCAACTCTTCCCTCCCTCCTGTCTTCCACCTTCTTTCCTTCCTCCCTTTCCTCCTCCTCTGTACCTCCTTCATCCCTTCCTCTCTTTCTTCCATCCTTCCTTCCTTCCTTTCCTCCCCCCTCTCTCCTTTCCTCCCCTGAATGTGGATCAATGCTGATTAATTATTGATTGTTCGGAGAGCTGCTGAGTTAGTTTGACGACTTTCAAATCTCAAGTTCCAGCAAAACTAAAAAAAAATCACAATACACTTCAAGCTGCTAACCAGCCAATCAGAACCCAGAACCTACTCACATCAGCCAATCAGTTTTCAGCAGTGATTAACATTTGATCACTTTTTATCCAAACAGAGAGAACGAGGGATGAAAACGGAGAGAGAGAGAGAGAGAGAGAGAGAGAGAGAGAGAGAGAGAGAGAGAGAGAGAGAAAGAGAGAGTGAGTGGGCGAGTAACTCTTCGTCTGATTGGACGGTTTCAGATTTTTTTCAAACTTTTTTTTTACTCTCCCCCTTTTTCTCTCGCTCTCTCTGGCCGAGCAGGAGCGGATGTCTGGCTCAGATAATAAACACACACACACACACACACACACACACACACACACACACACAGACAAACACACACACACACACACACACACACACACACACACACACACACACAGACAAACACACACACACACACACACACACACACACACACACACACACACACAGACACACACACACTGCAGTACTTTATCTGTAGTGATTTCACCATAATCTGCTATAGACTCTAGTGCCATTAATCACAGAGTTTGTGTGTGTGTGTGTGTGTGTGTGTGTGTGTGTGTGTGTGTGTGTGTGTGTGTGAGTGTGTGTGTGTGTGTGTGTGTGTGTGTGTGTGTGTGTGTGTGTGTGTGTGTGTGTGTATGTGTGTGTGTGTGTGTGTGTCTGTGTACAGTTTGTCCATCTCTCAGCTGTATGGATTACCCAGAATGCAGCAGAAAGAGAGAGAGAAAGTAGAGGAAGAGGAGGACGAGTGTTTCACTTCTGAAGTGGGGTGAGGAGGAGGAGGAGGAGGAGGAGGAGGAGGAGGAGCAGAGGCACCATGCCAGCCTTGATGCCAGTCTCACGGTTGCCACGGTAACAGCAGAGGCCCTTTGTGGGGGACGGAGCACCCCAAAAGAAACCTTAAAACGGCGGCTAAAACTGGGACAATAATCCCCCCCAGGAAGCTGATTTTCTTCATATGTTCCTTCAGAATAAAAAATTAACGGTTTAGAAATCCAAATCTTTGTGGAAATGTAAAAAAAAATAAAGATAGTTAGTGGGCAATAAGTGAAAATGTGTCGATAAAACAGTAACAATGGTGAGAGTTTCACACAATCTGGAGGAGAATATTGTTCTCCTCTTAAGAATAATGTCAACATGTGAAGAGGAGGAGTTCAAATTGAGAGCAGAAATGTTGAGGAAAGACTTCAAATGTCCAAACTAAGAAAAAGCAAAGCTGCTCCATTGTCCCTTCTGGGCCTCCATACATGTGTGGTGGTGACTGTGTCTGCAGAGACTCTGTCCTCTGACTGGATTTTACTGTTCTGATTTGTAACGGTTGACTCGGGACGTTTCTGGGCGGAGCTAGTGTGTTTCCTCCAGCCAATGACAGCGCAGCAGGTGAGTTTAGGAGTGGATAAAGTTCGTTCTAAAACGAGGGTGAACCTTGTGTTGTCTTTTACCCGTGGACGAGGAGTTGGTCTACTTCCTGTTGGACAGGAAGGTGACAAACACCGGAGGTTAGCTTGTGCTAGCGTGCGTTAGCTTGCAGTGTAGGTACGAGCAGTAAATGTACACACTACATCCTTCAGGGGGCGGGGCTTCTGGGGGGTGATGAGCCCAGGAGGAGGGGCTTAGCTTGAATGTTGGGTTACCTTTAACTATATTTTTATAAGCAATATGTAAAAAAGTATCACTTCTTACAGTGTGAAGGGTGAGTCAACACACACACACACACACACACACACACACACACACACACACACACACACACACACACACACAGGCGGGGAGACCAGGTGGTTTTTGGGTAAAGGCTCTGGCACGTCGCCACACACACACACAGATGGTAACCAATCCTCGCTGTCGTCTACCTTACTCCACCTCTCTCTCTCTCTCTCTCTGTATAATGTGCTCGTGCACGCCACCAGCTGACATATGCCCGCCTGAACAGGTCACTGAGCTGCACACACACACACACACACACACACACACACACACACACACACACACACACACACACACACACACACACACACACTGTCTGGGTGACTCCTGACTGGTTGATTAGCTGATGAATTAATCAATTAAAATCAATCAAAAATGAGTCACCGAGTCTGACTGGAAGAGAATCAATGTGAAGATCAAGACCCCTAGTGGTTAAAATGAGTACTGCAGTCTAAATTCTAAACATCATAGAGAGCTGTCTCACCCCCCCCCCCCCCTCTCTTGAGCACGTTTCTGCTCGTGGAGCTTATTAGAAACATGCAGAGGCTTTTTAGGTCGGGTACAATCACTTCTATCTGAACCACTTCTCTTGCCCGCTTCCATCACTGCAACACCTGTTGACCTGATAACTGCTCTCATATCTGACAAACAGAGGGGCGTCCAAAACGGCCGTGAGAAGCACATTTTAACACTCTCACAGAAAACTATGAGGAGTCTCCTCCACTGTGTGTGTGTGTGTGTGTGTGTGTGTGTGTGTGTGTGTGTGTGTGTGTGTGTGTGTGTGTATGTGTGTGTGTGTGAACATATGGAGGAAGATCGAGGCCTCGCTACACAGCTGTCACACACACAAACACAGATGTAAAGCTGGTGGGTATAAAAACGTTGCAGCTACATGAAAACAAACCAGAGAACAAGAAGCTTGATCACACACACACAATAATAATAAAACAAGAATTGACCGACAAACATGACAGACTACACGCTGGTATCCAACTCATCATCGCGGCCGATTTGATGACGTTGGAAGGAAAAGGGGCGGGGCTAGACACCCAGAAAGAAGATTGTAAACAAAACAAAAACTGTTGCTGCCAGAGTTTGACAAACTTTTCCACTTGTTCTGAAATAAACCTAAATGTTACAGATACCTGATAATAGGAACTCTGACCCACTCCTTAACCACGCACGCACGCACGCACGCACACACGCACGCACACACGCCCACACACACACACGCCCACACACACGCACGCACACACACATGCCCACACACACACACGCACGCACACACACATGCCCACACACACATGCCCCACCTCGTCAGCCGCTTCATTTTGTGCTTTATTACATAATTACGATCATGTTTTAGCTCCGACCGCAGAATGAAGCTGCTGTGAGGAGAGAAGCTTTCTTATGGAGATTAATACTGGAAGTGTGTGTGTGTGTGTGTGTGTGTGTGTGTGTGTGTGTGTGTGTGTGTGTGTATCGTGGGAGTTCCCAAAAAACATTTCCTCCTGTTCTAAAACCCAGAGAAACCCTCCACCGGCCCACAATGCATCACTACACACCACAGGAAAGACAGCACTGCCCGGAGAGAGAGACAGAGGGGAGAGAAAGGAGGGGGGGAGGGGGGGGGTCCAGTCCAGACAGAGAGAGGCAAAGGTCAAGCTGTCTGTGAGGAGGTGGGAGGAGGGGGGCGGGGGGGAGGAGGT
>NC_083614.1:34327707-34335207 GCF_963584025.1 Labrus mixtus | reverse complement strand
GACGAGCCGCTAACACGACGCAGCGCGCCGCTAATGACCCGCAAAAACACAATAACAAACGTCTGCTTCTCATCTGCATATTTAATGGAGACAGCTGAACAAATTACATATTTATGGATTATAAGATCAGGAGCGGGGGGAGGAGGGGGGGCTCGATGCCATTAGCGATGCAGACAGGTACGAGGGTCCCATCTGCACCGGCATCTGTACGGCAGGAGGGGCCCCGGGGCCCGGCGGGGCGGGGAGACGCCTGTTACCTCCACCAGGACCGAGGTACTTTGTTTTTTATAGGACAAACTGAGAACGTACTACGACGAGTTCTGAGAGCAGAGACAGAACTTCAGAGACATACACAACATCTTTAAGAGGAGGTAAAGAGACCTCATCCTCGTGTACTTTTAAAGATACACACACGCTGATCCTCACTCAAGTGCTGCAAAACCAAATAAAGTAAAATATGTGACTGTAGTGAAGTCCTTTAAGTGACTTTTAAATTAAAGTCTTAATCTGTGATGTTTCACACTTAAATATATAAATCAAGTATCTCCTCTGAAAATAACTCTGTGAGTCATGACTGTCTACAATGGGTGTAACACCCGAGTCCCACTGTCTGTGATGTTTTCAGAGTTTTCAGAGTCCTATCTTCACTTTGTTTACATCGCCCGGACGGCCGGCTGACTCCTCCCCTCGTGTATAAAAGTTGTTTAATTGAGGGACTAGAGAAAAGAAGAATAACATACTGTACTCACTGCTTAACTGTGTTTCTAGATCACGCTCATTTCAGGTAAATTTACATGCAGTGTGAAGATACGAGCATAATAAAGATCGCTAGCATTAGCATGCTAACACAACAATGCAGCGCAAGTTGTTTTGGTTTCATGCTGGAGCTCAAGGGCGACATCTGCTGGATCAAAAAATCACATATAAAGCCTTTAAGAAAAATGTTGAAAAGTACTCTGAACAAACATTTGAACTCTGCAGAGGAAGAAACCCCTCACAGAAAAACACCAATGATGTTCTTAAACTCGTCTAAATACTTTGTAGTTGTACAACACGACAATAGAAATAATCTGTAGATACATAAAACATCACCTCCAACCCCTCTCTCCACTCCTGCTCCCACAAAGGAGTGAAGCACAAGCGGCGGACAAAATCTTCCTTTGCTTGAGCTGCAATCACCTGTGTCCAGCATTGTTGTGTTAGCATGCTAATGTTAGCGCTCTTTAGTTAGCTCGTAGCTTCACATTGTTGTTAGCATGCTAATGTTAGCGCTCTTTAGTTAGCTCGTAGCTTCACATTGTTGTGTTAGCATGCTAATCTTAGCGCTCTTTAGTTAGCTTGTAGCTTCACATTGTTGTTAGCATGCTGATGTTAGCGCTCTTTAGTTAGCTCGTAGCTTCACATTGTTGTTAGCATGCTAATGTTAGCGCTCTTTAGTTAGCTCGTAGCTTCACATTAGCTGTGTACTGCATTGTTGTGTTAGCATGCTAATGTTAGCGCTCTTTAGTTAGCTCGTAGCTTCACATTTCATGTAAACTGACACAGAATGAGCGTGATCTAAAAACTCTTACTAACATCCAAATAATCAGTGAGTATGTTCTTCTTCTTCTCTCTAGTTCTTGACTAAAACAGCTTTTATACACAAGGGGAGGAGCCGGCCGTCCCGTCCATGTAAACACGGCTCTGACAACAACACAGCCAGCGGGACTCGAGCTTCTCCCTCATTGTAGACAGTCAGGACTCAGAGACACATTTACACAGGACAGACTTTATGATTTATTTATGTGAACATGTCGATCATTCTGTCTTTAAATGATACAGGTTTTGAAAGTTTAGAACAAACATTAATGAGGTTTTATACATCTTAAGTATTTCACATAAGAATGAAACCTCATTTCAGTCCTTTTAGATGTAAAACAACTTCTGGACGTACGATTTGAAATGTCTAAAGATTTAAATCCAGCCTCATTAAAGGTTATTTCCAGAACACTGAGGAGTGTATGGAGGGTCAGATGCTTCTCTACTCTCTCCTCAATTTATATTTTATTTCTGCAGCTTCCAGTTTCACGCTGAGGTTCCTCAGGTTTGAACATCGTCTCAGAGAACCTGAGCGTGAAGATGCAGAAAGAAAAGAGAAGCCCCTCGGGGGGGATGTGGTGGGAGGAGATCAGACTCTGAGCGGATAAACTTCTGCTCCTCTGCAGTCGGTTATACATCCTCGCCTGAGTTCTCTTCAGATGCACAGCGGGCGGCTAAAGAGCAGAACCCGTTAGTAGAAAGTGTTCTCTTGGAAGACATGAGAGTAGGACATGACAGTGCGGGCTGAGAGAGGGTCACTGGGGTCACCACCGTGTGTGGGAGGAAACAAACAGGGTTCAAGAGCAGCAGAGAGTCCGTTCAAACGTCTGGACCTGCGCACTCTTCACAGTGTGTTACTGTGAAGAGTCAAAACACCACAGAGCTCCTGCTAAACCTCCACTGAGTCTGCAAAGTGTAGCACGCTACTCGAGAAATACTCCAAACAACATCGATACCACGGCCGCAAAAATAGAAATCCGAGGCCGCCATTCTTGGGTTATTTCTTGTTTTTAAGTGTTAAAAATTGCATTCAAACTCCTGCACACTGTTTGAAACGTTGCCAACACATCTGTGCGATTCAGACATTCTTATGACATAAATGAAGGTTTTTTAAGAGCAAACATGGCCCAGAGGTTAAAGGTCAGGGACTGAATAAGATGAGGTGACACCTAGCAGCTCCCACCTGTCACTCAAAGAGGCCACGCCCCCTAATTCTACATCACTTTAAGCCTTAATATCATGTGAACAGGTGAGTTGTATAAACATTCAGCCCGAACAGTTGAAGAGAGAAATCAGATCTAGAAACTCAAACTGTTTTTATACCAGGATGTAAACATGTTTATTTTAACATGGAGCTCTATGAGGACTGACTCACTGCAGGAGACAGACTCTAGTGGACACTGGAGGAACTGCAGCTTCTGACTCTCCAGCATTACCTTCATTTCTCAGCTCCTTAAGTCTCCGCCTCCTCTCAGGCGAGTGCTTCAGGGATGAATCACTCATTTTTTACGTTACAGTGTTCCCTAACATCGTCACCACACACCAGAGGAACAAACACACACACACACACACACACACACACACACACACACACACACACACACACACACACACAGACACACACACACACACACACACACACACACACACACACACACAGACACACACAGACACACACAGACACACACACACAGACACACACACACACACACACACACACAGACACACAGACACACACAGACACACACACACAGACACACACACACACACACACACACAGACACACAGACACACACAGACACACACACACACAGACACACACAGACACACACACACACACACACACACACACACACACACACACAGACACACACACACACACACACACACACAGACACACACACACAGACACACACACACACACACACAGACACACACACAGACACACACACACACACACACACACACACAGAGACACACACAGACACACACAGACACACACACACACAGACACACACAGACACACACACACACACACACACACACACACAGACACACACAGACACACACACACACACACACACACACACACACACACACACACACACACACAGACACACGGGGTGACGAGTCGCAGATCAAGACATCGTTAACCACACTGTTTCATGTGTGTTACTCCGACAGAAGAGAAGAAGAAAGTGGAGGAGACGCACAAAGAGAGAGAGAAGGGGGGGGGGGGCTCTTGCAGGCCTCCTCCTCTGTATTCAGAGTGGATTACTGCCTACGTCTCCCCCGAGCTACAGGCCCATTAAAACACTCACAGGACCCCCCCTCCCCTCCTCCTCCTCCTCATTTTTTATATTAATTAAGATTTCAATTAAAGCTCTGCGGCCCTGAGACTTAACCCGTGTAAATTAGCGGTAAAAGCCGACGTCAGGAGGGATCATTAAAATGTTGGGAATCAGTCAGGACCTCAGACCGACCCTCTCTCTCTCTCTCTCTCTCTCTCTCACACTCACACACACACACACACACACACACACACACACACAGAGACTCTGAGTGTGTATGTGTGTGTGTGTGAGTGTGTGTGTGTGTGTGTGTGTGTGTGTGTGTGTGTGTGTGTGTGTGTGTGTGTGTGTGTGCGTGCGTGCGTGCGTGCGTGCGTATGTGTCAGGTTCATGTGACTCCTCTGGAGTTTGACTTTCCGCCTGTAGGAGACACTTGTGAGTCTCCCGGGGCTCGTCACCTCGCTGCTGTGAAACTTCTACCTGCACGTTTCTATGTCTGCTTTAAGACGTCTGCCTCAAACAGTGAACACCTTTAAAGCACCTGTGATGTTCTTCAGTGTTTACATCCTGATGCTCAACCAGCGGCACCAGGACGTTATGACAGGAGAAGTTATTTCAAACGTTTTTCAGACTTTCTGTAAATCCACTTCTCCATGTTTTTTTAACACTGGTGGATTTTCCAAAGTGAGAAGGATAAAGAGAGTTTGAACATCTGCTCTGCCTGGTAAAGTACTTACAGCAGTGAGGAGGGGGGGGAGCTGTAGGGGGGAGGGAGGGGGGGAGGGGTGTGTGCAGTGGACAGCGAGTGACTTGTTTTGGAGCGCTAACAACCTTAGCGGGGATAAGGTGGCTGATCCTCCGATGCTAGGCTCATTATTGTTGGAGGGGATTTGGAGCTGCTTTTTCCCGTCTGCTGGGGGGGGGGGGCTCACAGGGGGGTGTCGGATCTGGGACTGAGGAGGAGGAGAAAGTGGAGAGAGGAGGAGGAGGAGGAGGGAGAGGAGAGAGGAAGAGGAGAGAGGAAGAAGAGGAGGAAGAGGAGGAGAAAGTGTAGAGAGGAGGAAACCACAGCTGGTGTTGGCTGCTGTGTGTGATGGTTTCAGTGGGTGGAGGATTTCTAACTGGAAACACTCTGTGTTCTACCACAGAGTCTGAAACCACCGAGCAGCTGCTGCTGCTCTGTGTGCAGCTGCTGCTGCTCTGTGTGCTGCTGCTCTGTGTGCTGCTGCTCTGTGTGTTGCTGCTCTGTGTGCAGCTGCTGCTGCTCTGTGTGCTGCTGCTGCTGCTCTGTGTGCTGCTGCTCTGTGTGCTGCTGCTCTGTGTGCAGCTGCTGCTGCTCTGTGTGCTGCTGCTCTGTGTGCTGCTGCTCTGTGTGTTGCTGCTCTGTGTGCTGCTGCTGCTGCTCTGTGTGCTGCTGCTTTGTGTGTTGCTGCTCTGTGTGCTGCTGCTGCTGCTCTGTGTGCTGCTGCTCTGTGTGCTGCTGCTGCTGCTGCTCTGTGTGCTGCTGCTCTGTGTGCAGCTGCTCTGTGTGCTGCTGCTCTGTGTGCTGCTGCTCTGTGTGCTGCTGCTGCTGCTCTGTGTGCTGCTGCTGCTCTGTGTGCTGCTGCTCTGTGTGCTGCTGCTCTGTGTGCTGCTGCTGCTGCTCTGTGTGCTGCTGCTGCTCTGTGTGCTGCTGCTCTGTGTGCTGCTGCTCTGTGTGCTGCTGCTCTGTGTGCTGCTGCTGCTGCTCTGTGTGCTGCTGCTGCTCTGTGTGCTGCTGCTCTGTGTGCTGCTGCTGCTGCTCTGTGTGCTGCTGCTGCTCTGTGTGCTGCTGCTCTGTGTGCTGCTGCTGCTCTGTGTGCTGCTGCTCTGTGTGCTGCTGCTCTGTGTGCTGCTGCTGCTCTGTGTGCTGCTGCTGCTGCTCTGTGTGCTGCTGCTGTTGCTCTGTGTGCTGCTGCTCTGTGTGCTGCTGCTCTGTGTGTTGCTGCTCTGTGTGTTGCTGCTGTTGCTCTGTGTGCTGTTGCTCTGTGTGCTGCTGCTCTGTGTGCTGCTGCTCTGTGTGTTGCTGCTCTGTGTGCTGCTGCTGCTCTGTGTGCTGCTGCTCTGTGTGCTGCTGCTGCTGCTGCTTTGTGTGCTGCTGCTGCTGCTCTGTGTGCTGCTGCTGCTCTGTGTGCTGCTGCTCTGTGTGCTGCTGCTCTGTGTGCTGCTGCTGCTGCTCTGTGTGCTGCTGCTGCTCTGTTTGCTGCTGCTCTGTGTGCTGCTGCTTTGTGTGTTGCTGCTCTGTGTGCTGCTGCTGCTGCTCTGTGTGCTGCTGCTCTGTGTGCTGCTGCTGCTCTGTGTGCTGCTGCTCTGTGTGCAGCTGCTCTGTGTGCTGCTGCTCTGTGTGCTGCTGCTCTGTGTGCAGCTGCTCTGTGTGCAGCTGCTCTGTGTGCTGCTGCTCTGTGTGCTGCTGCTCTGTGTGCTGCTGCTGCTGCTCTGTGTGCTGCTGCTCCTGCTCTGTGTGCTGCTGCTCTGTGTGCTGCTGCTGCTGCTCTGTGTGCTGCTGCTCTGTGTGCTGCTGCTCTGTGTGCTGCTGCTCTGTGTGCTGCTGCTGCTCTGTGTGCTGCTGCTCTGTGTGCTGCTGCTCTGTGTGCTGCTGCTGCTCTGTGTGCTGCTGCTGCTCTGTGTGCTGCTGCTCTGTGTGCTGCTGCTCTGTGTGCTGCTGCTGCTCTGTGTGCTGCTGCTGCTCTGTGTGCTGCTGCTGTTGCTCTGTGTGCTGCTGCTGCTCTGTGTGTTGCTGCTCTGTGTGCAGCTGCTGCTCTGTGTGCAGCTGCTGCTGCTCTGTGTGCTGCTGCTCTGTGTGCTGCTGCTCTGTGTGCTGCTGCTGCTCTGTGTGTTGCTGCTCTGTGTGTTGCTGCTCTGTGTGCTGCTGCTGCTCTGTGTGTTGCTGCTCTGTGTGCAGCTGCTGCTCTGTGTGCAGCTGCTGCTGCTCTGTGTGCAGCTTGTTTGAGAGGTCTGGATCTGAAACGGACCAAAACCCAACTTCTGTAAATAAAAACACCCGACTGTTCTCCAGAGAGAAGCTGAGGTTTCTGTTCACTCTGTAAAACATCAGCTGATCACCTCTAACTCTGACACTCTGACATCACTCAACTTCAAATCAAACAACATTAACAGTCCAGGGTGTAACCCCACCTCTCGCCCAATCTCAGCTGGGATCAGCTCCAGCCCCACCACTACCCTAAAGCGGTATAGATAATGGATAGATGGACTTTAC
This sequence comes from Labrus mixtus, assembly GCF_963584025.1. NCBI lineage: Eukaryota > Metazoa > Chordata > Actinopteri > Labriformes > Labridae > Labrus > Labrus mixtus. The sequence goes on along the minus strand of NC_083614.1, from coordinate 34,328,103 downwards.
TCAGATCTGTAAAACTAAAATCTGCTGCTCGTCGTTCGTCGGCCATCTTGGCTGCTTCACTTCTCCAAGTTCTCCCTGTCGCTCACAGACGTCACTTTCACTAGACGCCTCTTCTACACCAAACACTCACTGATGGTGAGACCAAGGAATCATCTTCCCTGAGTTATCGTTCATCCATTTAGACTGACAACAGCTTGAGATTTTGGATTTGCAATTTCTTTTTTGTTGCTTTAATGTTTGTTTGGATTGAATTCCCTTTTGTTAGGAAGTTTGGAAAAGGATAAAGAGGAGCGTGTTGGAAGGACAGAGAAGAAGAGGAGGAGAGAGGAGAGAGAGGAGGAGGAGGAAGAGGAGGAGGAGGAGGAGGAAAGGGAAGAGGAGGAGGAGGAAGAGGAG
>NC_083614.1:34300207-34315207 GCF_963584025.1 Labrus mixtus | reverse complement strand
TTTTTCCAACACTCCTCTTTCTTTCCAGAGGAAGCAGACAGGCCTCACAGGGAGGAGAGGAGAGGAGGGGGGGAGTCTTGGAGGGGGGGCGCTGTGGGCGATGGGATTGAGGGGGGGGGGGGTGGTTGTAATGTTGAAGCAGCGGTGGGCTGATCTCCTGTGATCTCCTTCCTGTGTGGCTGTCAGGGCCTGTGGCGGAGGCTTACATCTTCCCCCGGCTTTGCCCTCCTGCCCCCCAAAAACTGCCCCCCCCCCCAACATCCCACCCCCGCACAGGACTTCATGTTCCTCCCCTTTGACCCCCCCTGCACCCCTCCCCACCCCACCCCACCCTGCCTGGATATGCCCCAGAGGACGGCTGCTGCTCCGTTCAGACCGGAGGAATGAAGAAAAAGAGGGAAAAGACGGTGAGGGGAGCGCACAGAAGCCCCCCGGCTACAGAGACAGTCAGTCAGACAGACAGACAGAGAATCAGACAGACGGGCAGAAAGTCAGACAGACGGGCAGAAATTCATGTCTGCAAAGCAGCCAGACAAGCAGCCAGACGGTTATAGTAAAGTTTCAGATATGATCCAGCTGAACAGACGCTTCGCAATGGGACGATCATTTTCCACATCGCCCCAACAAAGACGGTATTATGTTGCTCTGATACTTTCTCCTCCCTCCTCTCCTCTCCTCGCCTCCTCCCCTCGCCTCTTCTCTTTCTACAACTATGTGAGATAAGCAGTGGGGGGGGGGGAGAGATTCAGACTTTCAGACGTGCTTATTTGGCTGCTGGAGTTGAGTATGACAAAGTCAGATTGCAGCGATAATGACGAGGAGTGACCAGGTCGTCCCCGCTAATCAGGCCGGTACTCATCAGAGTCAAAGTTAAAGAGGGGGGGGGGGGGGGGAGCAAATGGAGCAAGACGAACAGGAGACGGATTACAGTGAGAGTGGAAAGCAAAGCAGTGATATTACGTCCCCATGGAGGTTGATAAGGACGGCCCAACAACATCCAGCGAGACAAAAGGGAAAAGGATCAAACTGGACCCCAAAACCAGCAAACAAGTGAAGCGTACAAACACTTTCACCTAAGACAGAAGAGAATCTCCACCACAAACTGGTCTCCAGTCTAACCACCATCATCCCTTAATGGTCAGAGAACAAAACTGTAAACGGACGGAAATGAGAACCCCGAAAGAACTTCTAAAGAACTACAAGATCACAAGAGAACTACAAGATCACAGGAGAACTACAAGATCACAAGAGAACTACAAGATCACAAGAGAACTACAAGATCACAGGAGAACTACAAGATCACATGAGAACTACAAGATCACATGAGAACTACAAGATCACAAGAGAACTACAAGATCACAAGAGAACTACAAGATCACATGAGAACCCCGAAAGAACTTCTAAAGAACTACAAGATCACAAGAGAACTACAAGATCACAGGAGAACTACAAGATCACAACAGAACTACAAGATCACATGAGAACTACAAGATCACATGAGAACCCCGAAAGAACTTCTAAAGAACTACAAGATCACAAGAGAACTACAAGAGCACAGGAGAACTACAAGATCACATGAGAACTACAAGATCACATGAGAACTACAAGATCACATGAGAACTACAAGATCACAAGAGAACTACAAGATCACATGAGAACTACAAGATCACAAGAGAACTACAAGATCACAAGAGAACTACAAGATCTCAGGAGAACTACAAGATCACAGGAGAACTACAAGATCACAGGAGAACTACAAGATTACAAGAGAACTACAAGATCACAGGAGAACTACAAGATCACAGGAGAACTACAAGATCACATGAGAACTACAAGATCACATGAGAACTACAAGATCACAGGAGAACTACAAGATCACATGAGAACTACAAGATCACAGGAGAACTACAAGATCACAGGAGAACTACAAGATTACAAGAGAACTACAAGATCACAGGAGAACTACAAGATCACAGGAGAACTACAAGATCACATGAGAACTACAAGATCACAAGAGAACTACAAGATCACAAGAGAACTACAAGATCTCAGGAGAACTACAAGATCACAGGAGAACTACAAGATCACAGGAGAACTACAAGATTACAAGAGAACTACAAGATCACATGAGAACTACAAGATCACAGGAGAACTACAAGATCACAAGAGAACTACAAGATCAGCAGCGCTCGCTGTGGAAACAGGAACATCGACTGGAGTGGCAGCGAACAGCGCCATGATGTGCAGCGCTGATGGACCGCGGCGTGCACAGAGTATATTGGCCCGTCAGTGAGGCTTAGACTGCTCTGAAACAGACTGGTTGCTTTGTTTTACAGTTTAATGGTTAAACTGGGTGGATATAAAAAGTACAATGAAAGGAAGTTAATTAAAAGAATATTTAAAAAAATGTAAATAAAATGAGAGCGGTGACACGCTGAGTTGGGGAGGAGGAGGTCATGCGAGGCGGTGGGTCAGATGAGGTGAGGCCGTGTGGTATTTAGGTCGCTCAGTCAGGCGCTGCTGGCACACTGACCTCCATGCTCAAGCCCCAGCACGCCTCATTTCTATCGATACCGCCATTTCCCTACAGGGCCTGTGTGTGTGTGTGTGTGTGTGTGTGTGTGTGTGTGTGTGTGTGTGTGTGTGTGTGTGTGTCTGTGTGTGTGTGTGTGTGTGTGTGTGTGTGTGTGTGTGTGTGTGTGTGTGGCAGGTTACAAGCGTTATCCACAAACAACAAACAAAACTCACAAACTGGGTGAACTGCACACAAACACACACACACACACACACACACACACACACACACACACACACACACACACACACACACACACACACACACACACACACACACACAGAGCTCTGATCTGAAGGTTGAAGCATTACAACAGTCCGATCTGTTTACAACAATCTCTGCCGTTTTAAATTCATGTAAAAATAAATTAAATGATTAAATCAAAAAGCTTCCAGCGGGACGGTTAAGAAAATCTGCAGCCGTGAGAGAAGTTCCTGAAAACGTTTCCTTTGACTTAACCACGAGTCGACGTTCTTCAAATTCACCCGTTTAGATTCTGCAGTCGTTGGTAGACGAGCTACTTCTACAAAAACTGATTTACAGTTTTTAGTGAACAGGGTTTGGGCCTCAGACCAGTAGGGGGGTCCCTGAGAACTCCCGAACTTTAAAACACAGCAGCTGAACCAAAATGTGCAAATTTTTGCAACGACAGTCAGAAACCTCCCTGAGGGGGCCCCATCATGCATTATCGCAGTGAAAACCAAAGTTTGTCAATGAAAGTCAACAGAGGAAAAATGTTGAGGAGATATCAGTCAGGAAGAAAGAGGAAACAGAGTGTATGTTGGGACATAAAGGTGATAAATGCAGGTTGTAGGGACCCCTAAATATGTCTCGCCTGGGGCCCCAACAGACCGTTGAATCGCCATCCATGACCTTTTTTGTAAATTTAACCTCGTGCGTTTGGAGCCTAAATCTAAGCAAACTGTTTGTCCTGTGAATGAGTGCAGGTTTGAAGACGTCCTGTCTTTCCCTGCCGCTGGTCGAGCAGCTAAGAAAACGCTCCTGTGGGTCGTACTACAGGCGAGAAACGACCTGAGTGGTTGAACTGGTTGAAGAATCTCATGTTCAGTTTGTAAGAAATTCAAATCCTTTATCGGTCGATGATGAGCGTCTTTCTCATGAGGTAACTTTTTGACATCGGGGTAACGGGATATAAATGAAATAATGAGAGTGAGTTTTTCATTCTGTGGTAAATCACAGGGAGCAGGCCCCGGCTTTGCCCCCGAACTTTACGGCCTTGAGATTCACCTTTTTGATGGTTTCTCACGCTGCGACCGCCACGCTGATTTATTTTGAATTTATTTTGTCGTCAAGCCCTCGGGGCACCACCTGTCCCACCTCACCAACACCATTAACTTCTCCACTTCTCACGCAGAAAGAATGGAGGCAAACTGTTCCCCCAAATTAATTACAGGGCCGGGGTGAGACGGGGGGGACGGGGGGGGGGGGGGGGGGAGAAGTGGGACATGGCTGAAAAAATACCAGGGGAAAAGAAAGTGGTGATGTTGGAGGTGAAAGGGGGGGGGGGGGGGGGGGGGTTCTACGCTATTTGGCCCGCTGACTCAGGGGCTCGATTGTGCTGCTGGGAAACGGAGGCACAAAAGAAACAGGGGGAGTCCACTTAATCCTGGCGGGGGGGCGGTCACTCCGGAGCAGGGCAACACCGGCGCGCTCATTTATCTGTTGCGGTGTTTCATTAGGACGCCACTAACTGCCACCGGGCCTTTTGTCTTACTAATCCTCGCAATCAAACATGCGTGCAGGGGCTGAAGCAGGATCGGGTTGGGATGGGGGGGGGGTAGCGGTTTGGGGTGGGGGGGTTTATTACTTTGAACCGTGGGGTTTTTATGGAGAAATCAAATGCCCGGCCACCTAGTGCAACCTTTTATCACACCGCAATACAGAGGACAAAAGAGCTGAAACGCTCCGAGGGGGAGGAGGGGGGCGGGGGGGATATTTGCTCAAGAGACACTTAAACAAGCAGCTGAAAAAAGAGGGACTTTCCAGATTTACGTTTTTTTAAAGATAAGTTAAATGGAGACGGCCGAGCGAGACAGAAAGACGCTGAACATTTGAACAAAAGAGACAGATCTGCTCGACTTCTCGTCTGTTTTTTCAAGAAGAAGAAGAAAAAAAATGGAGTCAACAGCGGGGCCTTTTCTGGCTCGCTGGAAGCTTAGCGGTTGTTATCCGACCAACTGGAGATAAAAAAGCCGTCTCCGGGAGTCCGTGGGAGAGCGAGGGCCGCGGCTGCAGAGAGAGAGAGAGAGAGAGAGAGAGAGAGAGAGAGAGAGAGAGAGAGAGAGAGAGAACAGATCCCTGAAGCACTTCCTGGTGCAGAGCAGAGGTTCACTAGCCGCTGAGGCTCCCGGCTCTGCTCACATGAAGCACCGAGGCTCCTTAATGCATCAGTTGTGGGGGAGAATCGGACCGCGGCGATGCATGGAGGTCGCGGGAGGGCACGCCTCTTGAGGACGATCGTTTTTCTTTCTTTTCTTTCCCTCTCTCTCTCTCTTCTCAAAACACTTCAGCAGCTTATTTATTTATCCTCCTCGCTCGATTCTTATTCCACCTTCTCCGTGTTCCCACAGAGCGAGACGTCGTCGTAAAGACGTAGAAACTCTCACTCTCTCCGATAAATCAGTGGACTTCTTCTTGTGCTGAAAACTGAAGCAGGAAGTTGCTTCTGGTATGTGCTGGACCTGGACTCCTAAAATATCACTGTGTCCTCCCTGAGGATTCCTCCTCGCTGCTCGCTCTCTCTCTCTCCCTCCAGCAGTGATTTGTTGCAGAATCCTAAAACGTGGACGCTCAGGCTCCTCGGGTCGTTTAGAGTCGGCTCTAAAAGTGCTCGCACAAATACACGAGAAAGAGGATTCTCTTGTGCACAATGAAAGGATTTTTCTCTTCATTCATCTTAAGTGAGCTGTAATTTAAATACAGACCGATTGGTGATCGGTTTGAGTAGTGGATTCAGGCGGATCAGGGTCCGCTCTGATCTGGTATCAGAGAGTTCAGATCAGAGTCTGACACGAGAACAGCTTCCAGATCTGTCTTTGTTTTCACACTGAGGGTCTGAAACCTTTTATTACAGGCCCATAAACTTCTACATCTTTAAAGTCTTTATATGTGATGTTTTGATCCAGCAGATGTCGCCCTTGAGCTCCAGCATGAAACCAAAACAACTTGCGCTGCATTGTTGTGTTAGCATGCTAATGCTAGCGATCTTTATTCTGCTCGTATCTTCACACTGCATGTAAATTTACCTGAAATGAGCGTGATCTAGAAACACAGTTAAGCAGTGAGTACAGTATGTTATTCTTCTTTTCTCTAGTCCCTCAATTAAACAACTTTTATACACGAGGGGAGGAGTCAGCCGGCCGTCCTGGCGATGTAAACAAAGTGAAGATAGGACTCTGAAAACTCTGAAAACATCACAGACAGTGGGACTCGGGTGTTACACCCATTGTAGACAGTCATGACTCACAGAGTTATTTTCAGAGGAGATACTTGATTTCTACATTTAAGTGGGAAAAATCACAAATAAAGACTTTAACAAAAATCACAAGAAAAACTAAAAAAAAACAACATGCACAAACTTGTTTTCAGGAAAAAGAGACGGGCGGTTCCGAAAAGGACACAAGGACAGTCTGCACAAATCCAACCCTGAAGGAGGATGATTAGATTTTTAATACAACGTGTTATAGCGACCGTTATCTTCATGATCGATGGTATCAAAGAGGACCCATAGAGCAGCGGAGGTCTGTTCAGATCTCCACGTGGTTTCATGAGTGACAGCGATTCAAAAAATGCACAAAGTCGTCGGCAACGTTTCAGAACTGAATAATGCTCAAAGAAGTCGTTGGATTGAGACGATGTGCAGGAGTCTGACTTCACTTCTCGGTAATTAAAAACAAGAAATGTCCAAATACTGGGCGTCTAGGACTTCTTTTATCGTTGCCGTGGAAACCAAACAAACATTCAAAACGTAAAGCATGACGTGAGGAGACTCAGGACTGTTGGATCTAGACCACAGACTGATTCAAACAAGTGGGCGTGACCATCATGACATCACTCAAGCGGTTGTTAACCCGTATTTGAGTTCATCATTTTCGGCCCACGCCATCTCGATCCTGGTTGACGGTCACATTGGCGGCGACCTAACCTTACTAAATCGACATCGTGCTACATTGAAGAAGACGAGAAACTAGAGATGGAGACCCTTAACTGATCAGGATTACTTTTCTATCTGGTTTCAGAGAATAACCTGAATAACCTTGCAGTAAGCTACCCAATACTGGAAAAGTTCTGGTGCATCTCGGGCCAGCTGTGGTGGGTCATTCATCCCACGTCTATAAAAAGTCCTGATCCTGGATCTAGCCCCCCTGATAGGCCGGGTACAGTAGCAGTGGGGGTGTGGAGTGAGCAGGCGGTCACGTCTCAGCAGCTCTCTCAGCCCCCGCCGCTCCCCCGGGTTTGGACTGTGTACATTCTGCAGAGTCAACGCTCCTCTGGGGAACGCTGGGAACGCTGGGCTCAGCTCAGAGACCAGCCGGCCGCTCATCCATCTCAACAACAGGCCGTGTGTGCTGCAGGGGCTTCTGGGTAGGATTCTCTCGCTCTGTGCTGCAGAGGCTGAATCTGGAAAGATCCACTTGGACCCGTCCAGGAGTTCTGAGAGGCTTTACGCTGAGCCGTTTCCCCGAAAGTCTGATGTGACCACGGAGTAAAGGCGGAGGGTGCAGCGCCACCGCCGCTGCAGCAGCACCGCCTGCTCTGTGCCTCCTTAATAATGGAAGCTGTGTATTAGCCCTGACAGTATCATTTATGGGCGAGCTGCACGCCGCGGCGGGCCAGCCGTGGGATGCTATCGTTTAAAAGCAATATGGAGTGGAATTATTTATGAGGGCACTGTCTGCACACACACACACACACACACACACACACACACACACACAGACTCACACACACACACACACACACACACACACACACACACACACACACACACCTCCTTTCTGCAATGCATTGCACCATGAAGGGCAGCGATGGACCCGAGTTCAGCATTACAACTGTGTGTGTGTGTTTCTCTCTGTGTGTGTGTGTGTGTGTGTGTGTGTGTGTGTGTGAGCATAAATCCAGATGCTTTGTTCTGCATCATGCGAGTGCTTCTAGAATGTAAACAAGCGTTCCTCCCGCTGCACTCAGACCGGGTCAGCGGGGACTTCAGCACCAAAGCACCCAAACACAGCCGAGCTAAACGAGTCAGCGAGAGGGAGGGGGCGGGGCTTCGGCCAAAACAGCAACCTCATTTGTTTAGTGTCAATTATACCCTGATCCTGTAAAAAAAACAGAAACTCTGTTTGCTGCAGGATGAAATATATACCGAGTACACAGATTCAAGAACAGTCAGCAGAGGAACCAAAGCAATGTTTGAATCTTCAACGGGAATCTCTTTTTCTCTCTTCTTCTCTTTGAAACATCTGCAGTTACAGATGAACAGATCCAATGTAAAACAGATTTATGAAGTTATTGAAACAGAGTCAAACAAAGAAGAGTTGTGACTCTACATGAGTTCACAGTTTAGTTCATTATAAATCAGGTCAACCTTTTTCAGCCCATTTGACCTTCTGCCTCCGATGAGAGAATCTGAACTTCCTGTTGTTCAAATTCTACTGAGCGAGTACGATATGATTAAAAATCAGAACGAGGGAGAATGAACATATTTAAAACATTTTGATTTCTACTGAAGAAATTAGAAAAAGTTCATAATTGAGACTTTATTTCAGTACTTTAAAATAAAAAATAACTTTTGATTTCTGTCTTGTATATTGTATAGCAATGCATCATGGGTAATGTAGTCTTTAAACAATGTTATATATTGAGCTGAAGGAAAGGTTGCAAACAGAAGAGCACAACATCAACCTGAAGACTGCTGATACGGACTGGAGTGGAAAAACCATGTGTGCAGAGAGGTGTGTGTGTGTGTGTGTGTGTGTGTGTGTGTGTGTGTGTGTGTGTGTGTGTGTGTGTGTGTGTGTGTGGACTGACGTGTGCTTTAGACACTCAGCAGAGTCCAGCAGAGTTCAGATAATTAAAGAGCAGATGTGGAGACTCTGAGCTGCTGCTGTCAGGTGATCACAGCGAGGTCCAGCACCTCACCTGTGTCCGCCACACCTGGCTCACACACGCACGCACGCACGCACAGTGTGTCAACCAGGAGATAACAGAAACATGTCTAAGAGCTGCCTTCAAGTAAGGAAACTAGAAAAACATGCATGAGAATTTCTAGTAAATGCATCCCTTCTTATGGGGTTCAAAAAAGCTCTCGAATTAAATCATCCCACCAAAGAGGAGCAGGAGGACAGAAAAACTAGGAGAAAGGTAGAAATGAGGAAAAGGAGGAGAAGGAAGAAGATAATGAGGAGAAACAAAAATGGTGAGGAGAAAGTAAAGTCGAGTGGAGGAGAAACGAGAAAAAGAGCGGACAAACACAGAAACAGTAAAAGTTATGTTCTCTCCGAGGTTACTGAGTGCATGTGTGTCCTCACTGTAACCACAACATGTATGTGCCATTGGAAACATGTGCTCTGCGTGTGTAGGTGTGTGTGTGTGTGTGTGTGTGTGTGTGTGTGTGTGTGTGTGTGTGTGTGTGTGTGTGTGTGTGTGTGTATATTTCATCACGTATGCCTCTAAAGTTTCACAGCCCAGCAGGAGAGGCTGCAGCCGGAGGGTCTCACTTCATACGGCGCCAGCACTATCAGACATACACACACGCGCACACACACACATTTACAGATAGTTGGATATTATCGCCAGTGTGCGTGTGTGTGTGTGTGTGTGTGTGTGTGTGTGTGTGTGAGTGTGTGAGTGTGTGTGTGTGTGTGTGTGTGTGTGTGTGTGTGTGTGAGTGTGTGAGTGTGTGTGTGTGTGTGTGTGTGTGTGTGTGTGTGAGTGTGTGTGTGTGTGTGTGTGATTAAACCTGATGAATGAAGCGTGGCTATCTAAACATTTCACAAAGACCTGACATTGCCTCATAATGAGGCCAAGTGTGTGTGTGTGTGTGTGTGTGTGTGTGTGTGTGTGTGTGTGTGTGTGTGTGTGTGTGTGTGTGTGTTTTGAGGGTCTGCAGCGTTAAGTCTTTTTAATGACTGAACACAGACGGACTGTGTCCACACAAAATCTGTCCAATCAGAAAGAAGTTATCCTGTCGGCTCTCCACCAATCACAGCCCTCGATTGCCTTTAAAAACAATAACAACACTTTTTGAAGCTCTGAAGCCGAATAGAAAGAAACATCCGACTTCTTTCTCTCAACTTTTTGGGCATTCCTGCACAGAGAGCAGACTCAGCGTTATTTCTCCTCTCGACTCAGATCAGAGCCGATCAGCTGAACGCCCCCCCCTCTCTCTCTCCCTCTCTCTCCCTCTCTCTCTCTCCCTCCCTCTGTCTATCTTTCCCTCCATCTCTCTCTTCCTCCCTCTCTCTCCCTCTCCCTCTCTCTTTCCCCATTCTCTCTCTCCCTCCCTCTCTCTCTTTCCCTCCTTCTCTCTCTCTCTCTCCCTCTCCCTCTCTCTTTCCCCCATTCTCTCTCTCCCTCCCTCTCTCTCTTTCCCTCCTTCTCTCTCTCTCTCTCCCTCTCTCTTTCCCCCATTCTCTCTCTCCCTCCCTCTCTCTCTTTCCCCCATTCTCTCTCTCCCTCCCTCTCTCTTTCCCTCCTTCTCTCTCTTTCCCTCCTTCTCTCTCTCTCTCTGTCTCTTTCCCTCCTTCTCTCTCTCTCTCTCTCTCTCTCTCTCCGTCTCTCTCTCTCTGTCTCTTTCCCTCCTTCTCTCTCTCTCTCTCCCTCCCTCTCTCTCTTTCCCTCCTTCTCTCTCTCTCTCCGTCTCTCTCTCTCTGTCTCTTTCCCTCCTTCTCTCTCTCTCTCTGTCTCTTTCCCTCCTTCTCTCTCTCTCTCCCCCTCCCTCTCTTTCTGTCTACTCGTTCTCACCTGTAATTAGTCTGATGTGTTAACGGCTGTCATCCTCGTCGTCCCATAAATTAAACACATGTCTGCACTACCTACACACACACACACACACACACACACACACACACACACGGAGGTCCGGCGGTGACGGGCAGCTCTGAGCTGATTACGTTTCAGGGTTTTTGTCACTATTGATTGAGGAGAAGGAACCAAAGTGATTGCGACTCCATAATCACTTCAAGCTTTCAATTAAAAAAAACAACCTGCAAAACTAATGTCAGCCTGTAATCAGGGAGTGTGTGTGTGTGTGTGTGTGTGTGTGTGTGTGTGTGTGTGTGTGTGTGTGTGTGTGTGTGTGTGTGTGTGTGTGTGTGTGTGTGTCACACACACACACACACACTGGTCTCACCGTTTGTTTAATTTAAATTAAATTAGGAGTATTGGTATCAGTCGGTGAGTCGACTGACCGTGAGCAGGATGCAGACGGTTAATTTTAGCCGCGTGGCGTCCTGTAAATCGTTCCAGGAAGAGAGGAACCTGCAGGCTTTAGACGGAGCCTCCTCGTTAAGAGTTCCTAGAATGAAGAAAGCTGCTCTGCTCGTTAACGGGACAGGAATCAGACCGGGTCATTTTCTAAACTAGAAACTAGAGCAGACAGAGTTAGTCCAATGTTTTGTTCTCGCACTATTAAAAGATAAACCGCTTCAGACTGTCCTGTGGGGGAGGAGCCTAACCCTTCAGACTGTCCTGTGGGGGAGGAGCCTAACCCTTCAGACTGTCCTGTGGGGGAGGAGCCGAACCCGTCAGACTGTCCTGTGGGGGAGGAGCCTAACCCTTCAGACTGTCCTGTGGGGGAGGAGCCGAACCGCTTCAGACTGTCCTGTGGGGGAGGAGCCTAACCCTTCAGACTGTCCTGTGGGGGAGGAGCCTAACCCTTCAGACTGTCCTGTGGGGGAGGAGCCTGAGTTTGGTTCCCAGTAGGTGAGAACATTCCTAGCCAAACAAGGGAAGTGAACCAAACAGCAGTGCATTGTGGGTTGTATTTGGCCATCTGTAAACGATGTCAAATGTGGCTAACGTTAGCATTGCTGAACAGCAGCCTTCAGTTCTCCCTGCAGGTTAACGTCCACATGTCTGCACACAGGTCGGACATTTAACTATAATCTCCATTTTCTCAATCAACATACTGACAGACTGTGCCGCGCTACAGGACGCCATTCTTCCTCTGTCCTGTTGTTTACATCAGGGTCATAGTTCAGCCCTAAGCCGGATGGTAGTAACCACTGAGCGGAGCTACAGCACCAACTAGTGGTGGGAGGTGACGGTACAAAACATCTTACAGGGTTTGGTTCTTTGCTTGACAAAGTTAGCCAAGCAGGACTCCTCGTCCTGGCAGCAGAAGCCGACAGAGCTCCCCCGACCATCGGCGAGGTGAACTGGCTCTACCACCACCCGACGTCCCTGACACCCAGCGACAATGCACGGCCTGCTCCGACCTCAGCGGAGAGGAAGTGTGGACAACAGGAACGAGAGGAACACAAAGGAGAAATCCTTCCTTCCTCTATTTGAATTAACATTATTAATCAGAATAAATCATTTCTTGAATTAGCATTATTGCTAAATATGTTAGCCAATTAATGGCAATTCCCATGATATGTTAGCATCAAGCTAACAAACTAGTCACTGGCAACAATCCACATTTTGTTCTTATCATTGTCTGTGATTTTTGGAAAAGTAATTCAACTTGTGATGAACATCCCTGACCTCCATGTTTTTATTTCTCTCGGGAACTTTTCTCTTTTTGAAGTTGTAAAAGTTTAAAAGCCGGAGGCCTGGCGAGGAAGAACAGCTGGATCGTCTCAGCGTTTTGTGATAAATGCTTCTTTAAAGATGAAATAAAATGAATCCTTCCTGCATATTATCACATATGCTCTTTTGTAAAGCGTCTCTTGTGTGAATTGGCGCTCTACAGATAATGATTGATTGAGTTTAGTCTGAATGTTACAACTTCACCCCTGAAGTCTTCCGATGACTTAAACAAATAAAGTGAGAGAGAGTGAGAAGTTTCTGTGCGGAGGTTTTTTAAAAGGTTCAAAGTGAGGAGGCGGTCTGTGGTCCGCCTTCAGGTGGTCTCTGACAGGAGATCTATTCTGCATCGACGTCCTGCGGTCGCACACACCGGGCCCGCTGGGGACGCATCTCACGCAGCGCTGCTTACATTCCCGAGTACAAACAAACAAACACACACACACACACACACACACACACACACACACACACACACACACACACACACAGAGAAAAGACTGCCCGCTCTCCAGATGGACCCCGAGTCCTAACAGGCCCTGCCAGCAACAGCTTGCACTGAGCGCTGAAAACAAAGATGACGGATTAAATATCATGTGGAGAGTCGGGGCGAGCGAGGGACGCAGTGGGAGAGAGAGAGAGAAAGGGGGAGATGATTGGCCATTATTAGGGATAATGGAGAACGTAGAGGAAGAGCCGCTGTGTTGTAGTGGAGCTGTTAGCGATGAAGAATGACTCCTCATCCTCCCCTCTCACTCGCTACAATCAGCTGTTTGCATGAGTTAATACTGATGGTCTCTTTACTCAGCAGCCTCTACCATCAGTGTGTGAATGGATGAGTTAATACTGATGGTCTCTTTACTCAGCAGCCTCTACCATCAGTGTGTGAATGGATGAGTTAATACTGATGGACTCTCAGCAGCCTCTACCATCAGTGTGTGAATGTGTATGAATGGATGAGTTAATACTGATGGTCTCTTTACACAGCAGCCTCTACCATCAGTGTGTGAATGTGTATGAATGGATGAGTTAATACTGATGGTCTCTTTACACAGCAGCCTCTACCATCAGTGTGTGAATGTGTATGAATGGATGAGTTAATACTGATGGACTCTTTACACAGCAGCCTCTACCATCAGGGTGTGAATGTGTATGAATGGATGAGTTAATACTGATGGTCTCTTTACACAGCAGCCTCTACCATCAGTGTGTGAATGGATGAGTTAATACTGATGGTCTCTTTACACAGCAGCCTCTACCATCAGCGTGTGAATGTGTATGAATGGATGAGTTAATACTGATGGACTCTTTACACAGCAGCCTCTACCATCAGTGTATGAATGGATGAGTTAATACTGATGGACTCTTTACTCAGCAGCCTCTACCATCAGTGTGTGAATGGATGAGTTAATACTGATGGACTCTTTACTCAGCAGCCTCTACCATCAGTGTGTGAATGGATGAGTTAATACTGATGGACTCTTTACACAGCGGCATCTACCATCAGTGTGTGAATGGATGAGTTAATACTGATGGACTCTTCACTCAGCGGCCTCTACCATCAGTGTATGAATGGATGAGTTAATACTGATGGACTCTTTACTCAGCAGCCTCTACCATCAGTGTGTGAATGGATGAGTTAATACTGATGGACTCTTTACTCAGCAGCCTCTACCATCAGTGTGTGAATGGATGAGTTAATACTGATGGACTCTTTACTCAGCAGCCTCTACCATCAGTGTGTGAATGTGTATGAATGGATGAGTTAATACTGATGGACTCTTTACACAGCGGCCTCTACCATCAGTGTGTGAATGGATGAGTTAATACTGATGGACTCTTCACTCAGCGGCCTCTACCATCAGTGTGTGAATGTGTATGAATGGATGAGTTAATACTGATGGTCTCTTTACTCAGCGGCCTCTACCATCAGTGTGTGAATGTGTATGAATGGATGAGTTAATACTGATGGACTCTTTACTCAGCAGCCTCTACCATCAGTGTGTGAATGTGTATGAATGGATGAGTTAATACTGATGGACTCTTTACTCAGCAGCCTCTACCATCAGTGTGTGAATGTGTATGAATGGATGAGTTAATACTGATGGACTCTTTACTCAGCAGCCTCTACCATCAGTGTGTGAATGTGTATGAATGGATGAGTTAATACTGATGGACTCTTTACTCAGCAGCCTCTACCATCAGTGTGTGAATGTGTATGAATGGATGAGTTAATACTGATGGACTCTTTACACAGCGGCCTCTACCATCAGTGTGTGAATGGATGAGTTAATACTGACGGACTCTTTACTCAGCAGCCTCTACCATCAGTGTGTGAATGTGTAGGTTTGACCTGCGGTGTGAAAGAGCTTTGAGTCGTCAGAAGACCAGAAAATACATTTATTACTGTGATGTAAAAACCTCCAAAATCAAACTTCTCTTCCTCAAAGGTCGTGACCCCTTCAGTACCTAACCTCTCCACCTCCCTTATCTCTGTTCCTCCTCCTCCTCTCGTCTCCTCTCTGTGCCGGAGCGAGCGTCTTCCTCCACACACACACACACACACACACACACACACACACACACACACGGCTCTGCTCTCAGGATGCTTAATGAGCCCAATTAACTTATTTACAACGAGGCAATCTGTAAAA
>NC_083614.1:34285207-34295207 GCF_963584025.1 Labrus mixtus | reverse complement strand
TGCCTCCCCCCCTCGCCGCCTCCCCCCCTCGCCGCCTCCCCCTCCCCCGCTTCCCCCTCTCCCGCCTCCCTCTCGACCCTCCGCTCACCTTCCACCGGCTCATAAACACAGCGGACGCGCTCGTGTTGTTGTTTTGAATCATAAATCGAAGCTTTTCTTTTCTGCAGATTCACACGACCTGCGAGTCCTCGGAGAGTCTTCACACACCTGCAGGATCTCCACAAATCAGGTAAACACCTTCAGAGCGAGTCTCACAGAGCAGAGTTTAAAAGTAAAAACGTGCAAACAGGGGTCAAGGAGCGAAACGGCGTTCACACACGGCGACCTGAGAGCGCTGCTTTACGCCGCCGCCGCTCAGAGGAGCTTTAATTGGCGAGGAGAAAGGCGAGTGTTTCGACAGCACAGATCGCTTTTATCTGCAGCACAGAGGCTCTCTGGATTAAGGCTCCTCTCCAGTCTGGCGGCCATTGTTTCAAAGGGGGGGGAGGGGGGGGGGGGGGCAGCAACAAGTTATGCAGATGAGATGTTAATTAGGAGAAAAGTGAATGAAGTCTGGACCAGAACAAACCAGCACGGAGGAAGACGGAGTGTGGGAATGAGCCGGCAGCTGCACTCCTCCGCTCTGCTCTTTCACTCCTCTATGCTTCCCTTCTTTCCTTTCCTACTTCCTTCTCACGTCCTTCCTTTCCTTGCCCCTCTTTTATCCCTCCATCAGACTTTTCCTTCTTCCTCTTCCATTTTTAAAACGTCATATCTTCACCCATTCACTTATCTTTACTTTTACCCCTCCTTTCCCTCCCTCCTTGCTTCCTTCATTTGTCCTCCTCCCTTCCTTCACCTCCTACTCTCCCCCCTCCTTCACTTATCTCCTCATCCTCACTTTTTGTTCTGAAACGATAGCGCTTCCATCCTTCTCTCATATTCTTTTTTCTCTTCCCGCCAACCTCCCCTGCTGCTGTAATGAAGACAAGGAAGAAGAAGAAGAGGAAGCCCCCCCCCCCCCCCCGTCCTCACCCGGCGAAGGAGGGAGCGGCAGAAGAGAGAGGCTGAGCGTCGATTGACATGCTAATGAGGAAGGAGAGAAGGCGACGGGATGTTGTTGTTGTTGTTTTTTCTAATTTCTTGTTTGTTGCGAGTGCGAAGGGTGAGGATGGAGGGGGCGAGGGAGGGGCATCTTTAAGACAAAAAAAGAAGGTGGGGGGGTGTTGAATGAGCTCTCGTTAGTCTGGGTCACATAATAGACGAGGCGGGGGATAAGAAGGAAGACGCTTGGGAATCTTCCAAGGAACGCTGGGAAAAAAACGAACACACGGCCAAAAAACTTTAAACAAAAAAAGTAGCGGCAAACGAAAAAAACCTCCTGAGGCAAACTACATTACCCACAAGCCTTAGGGTGTCCTTCAACAAGCCTGACTAAACAAATAAATCAATGTTTGTCAAACCGTTAACAAGCTAACAGTAAAGTTCCGATTGACTAAAAACCATCCAGAGGTTAAAGGTCAGTGACTGAATTAGCTGAGGTGACACCTAGCAGACAGCTAGCAGCTCCCACCTGTCACTCAAAGAGGCCACGCCCCCTAATTGTACAACACTTGCCTTAATATCATGTGAACAGGTGAGTTGTATAAACATTCAGCCCGTATAGATGAAGAGAAATGAGATCTAGAGACCCAAACTGTTTTTGTACCAGGATGTAAACTATGAGGACTGACTCACTGCAGGAGACAGACTCTAGTGGACACTGGAGGAACTGCAGCTGTAAAGTTAGACATTTTAACATAGAGCTCTATGAGGACTGACTCACTGCAGGAGACAGACTCTAGTGGACACTGGAGGAACTGCAGCTGTAAAGTTAGACATTTTAACATGGGGCTCTATGGGGACTGACTCACTGCAGGAGACAGACTCTAGTGGACACTGGAGGAACTGCAGCTGTAAAGTTAGACATTTTAACATAGAGCTCTATGAGGACTGACTCACTGCAGGAGACAGACTCTAGTGGACACTGGAGGAACTGCAGCTGTAAAGTTAGACATTTTAACATGGAGCTCTATGGGGACTGACTCACTGCAGGAGACAGACTCTAGTGGACACTGGAGGAACTGCAGCTGTAAAGTTAGACATTTTAACATAGAGCTCTATGAGGACTGACTCACTGCAGGAGACAGACTCTAGTGGACACTGGAGGAACTGCAGCTGTAAAGTTAGACATTTTAACATAGAGCTCTATGAGGACTGACTCACTGCAGGAGACAGACTCTAGTGGACACTGGAGGAACTGCAGTTTCACACTTTATTTCCGGCTTCTTTTCTCTTTTCTTTGATCTTGCTGCTTCAGCCTCTTTTAAGAAAATGAACTGAAAACCCCCAAATGTCCCGTCCACTAAGGATGGCGAGATTTCTGTTAAATCTCCATACAATATGAAATTAAAAAATGTCTATTTTTGTTGCCATGGTTTCCAAACAGTTATGGATCTCCTTTTATTGTTACTAGAATCATATGAAAGTTTAACATCCTGGTATCGTGTCACCCTGCCGCCCACTCTTTGCTCTTTGATTCTATAACGTGATATTTTTAGAGCGACTCTCCAGTGCTGCAGAGTTTCTGGATGAGAACATGAACCCGCTCTGTTCTGGTGTGTGACCGTCCAGTCAGCAGCTCCCTCCTCCTCTATCTGTCCCCCCGTCCGTCCTGCAGCGCTCACGTAAATTCTTCATTGTTTATTAGCTGTCACTTCCTAAATAGTACTTGCTGCGTCTTGCATACAGCCCCCCCCCCCCCCGAGAGAGAAGTGGGGGAGGTGTGAAGTTACAGCAGGGACACCAACGACATGTCAGAGCTGCAGATTCACCTCCATGACTACATTCAAAATCCTTCAAACCTGTTTTTCTCCCCCTTCATGGAGATCCTCAACACTTGACTTCACACTTTTTAAAAGAGACTTTAAGGTACACAAATGTTTCCGGGCTTCTCTGTAAGTTTGTAAGTAATATTAAACGAGAAGATTTAAAGGACACTTGGTTTATATTAAGGGACCCTCTATTAAAGCTTTTAAAAACGATAGGAAATCTCGCCGTAAACATCCAGTTTATTGGTTAGTTCTGCATGAAAACCTGTAAATCATACCGGCGTTTATCGGTTTTTATCTCGTCTAATTAAATGCTTCATAAAAAACAAAAACAAACTCCACCTGCACAGATGAGCAGCAAGCATCAAATGTTTGGGGGCTCTATGGGGACTGACTCACTGCAGGAGACAGACTCTAGTGGACACTGGAGGAACTGCAGCTGTAAAGTTAGACATTTTAACATAGAGCTCTATGAGGACTGACTCACTGCAGGAGACAGACTCTAGTGGACACTGGAGGAACTGCAGCTGTAAAGTTAGACATTTTAACATAGAGCTCTATGAGGACTGACTCACTGCAGGAGACAGACTCTAGTGGACACTGGAGGAACTGCAGCTGTAAAGTTAGACATTTTAACATAGAGCTCTATGAGGACTGACTCACTGCAGGAGACAGACTCTAGTGGACACTGGAGTTAAACCTGTAGACAAAAAAGTGTCCCCACTTTATTTTCTGACGCAGGTGTTTAGGACTCAGGTGGTTTCAGAAATGTTGGAGCGACCCCCCCAACACACACACACAGACACATGCACACACACACTGCGTCCTGCTCAGAGAGAGAGCCTATAGAAAGAGCATGTCAGTACATTTTAGAGGACACAGCCTTGCCGAGTGCCCGCTTTAGAATTAAAGCGTTTTGACGGTATTAGCTTATAGCCCCCCCCCCCCCCCCTCTCTGCACCCTTGAAAGCCTGCGGTGACCCAGGGATGTGTAAAACGGGGCGGCCAAATGAATTGCTCGGGCACTCGAGCTCTCAGAGCCATTACGGCGAGGAGCTGCCCTACCTGTGTTGAGTCAGCAGTCCCGCTCACTCTATCCGTCTAATGGACAGCACAGGAATTTAATTAGCAGGAAGCCGCAGAGCGGGTTATGGGGGGGGGGGGGGTGGGGTGGAAGAAAGAGACAGCAGCAGAGGGAGAAGGGTGTGTGTGTGTGTGTGTGTGTGTGTGTGTGTGTGTGTGTGTGTGTGTGTGGCCATGGAGCAGTCGACCCCTGCCATCATCCTCTGGAAACCCCGTCCATCAGCAGGACGATCTATGCTCTTATCATCAGAGAGAGAGAGAGAGAGAGAGAGAGAGAGAGAGTGTTTGTCCTACAGGAGACGATGCCTTGCTCCTGGGCAACATGCTGCTGCAACCGGCAACCTCAGAGCGAGACACACGTTGACAACGACAACTTGTCTGCAACCGCCTCCCTCTTTACACGACCAGTTTTATTTCCTGGCTGAGCATGAAAAACTGGAATGAAACGGACAACATTTTTGTACAACAAATCAGATCAAACAAATCTTTATGGAGTGAAAAAAGTCCCTCCTCTCCTCTTTCCTCTCCTCTTTCCTCCTTGCTCCTCTCCTCTTTCCTCCTCTCCTCTCCTCTTTCCTCCTCGCTCCTCTCCTCTTTCCTCCTCTCCTCTCCTCTTTCCTCCTCTCCTCTCCTCTTTCCTCTCCTCTCCTCTTTCCTCCTCTCTCCTCTCCTCTCCTCTCCTGTTTCCTCCTCTCCTCTCCTGTTTCCTCCTCGCTCCTCTCCTCTTTCCTCCTCTCTCCTCTCCTCTCCTCTCCTGTTTCCTCCTCTCCTCTCCTCTCCTCTTTCCTCCTCGCTCCTCTCCTCTTTCCTCCTCTCTCCTCTCCTCTCCTGTTTCCTCCTCTCCTCTCCTCTCCTGTTTCCTCATCTCCTCTCCTGTTTCCTCCTCGCTCCTCTCCTCTCCTCTCCTGTTTCCTCCTCGCTCCTCTCCTCTCCTCTCTCCTCCTCTCCTCTCCTGTTTCCTCCTCTCCTCTCCTCTCCTGTTTCCTCCTCGCTCCTCTCCTCTCCTCTCGTCTCCTCTTTCCTCCTCTACTCTCCTGTTTCCTTTCCTTCTCTCCTCTCCCCTCTCCTTTTTTCTTCCTCGCTCATCCTCTCCTCTCCTGTTTCCTCCCCTCTCCTATCCTCTCCTCTTTCTTCCCCTCCTCTCCTCTTTCCTCATCGCTCCTCTCCTCCTTCCTTTCCTCCTCTCCTCTCCTCCTTCCTTTCCTCCCCTCCTCTCGGCTCCTCTTTCCTCCTCGCTCCTCCTCTCCTGTTTCCTTCTCTCCTCTCCTCTCCTGTTTCCTCCTCGCTCCTCTCCTCTCCTGTTTCCTCCTCTCCTCTCCTCCTCTGTCTCCTTCCTTCCTCATCTCTCCTCATAATCCGAGCGTTGCTGTGATTCACAGAAGAGCGAGAGCAGCGTGAAAAAACCATGAAGGAGGTGGCAGGGTTTTTCTTTTTCAAGTGCAGGAGACCCCAGGATGTGGGTGAGGGAGAGCGAGGAGGGGGAGGAGGGTGAGGGTGGGAGGGGGAGGGGGGGTAGGTTTTACCAATTAGCTCGGTCACCGCGGCCCACGTTCCCAGACACTCTCTCTGCTTAATCAAGTGGAGCTTTTGTCTCGTCTCTGAAAACTGTTTTCTGCTTCGAGTGTGTGAATAAAACGAGGCCCCCACCGGGGCCGCCCGCCGAGGGGTCCGACACAGCGATCACACACAACGCTAACGAGCTGACGCCCTGCGCGAGCACACACACACACACACACACACACACACACACACACACACACACACACACACACACACACAGATGCAGCAGCTAACAAAAGGTGAGGTATCCATTACTGGACACGACTTGAAAAACGATCACAGCAGAGAAAAACTTTTTCTGTGAGACAAAAACAAACGTTCTGCTTCTTTAAAGGATCATTTCACCGGATTTAAACATCTAAAGACGATCTCTCTTAGAAGACGCTGACGTCCCACTGACTGCTGGTGTGAAGCCTGGACGTTTTAGCCGTCACCATGGCGGTTTACAGGAGCCAGAAGTGACCACGTCTGGATGAGACAGCGCTGCTGGAGAGATGAAATACTTCTCAGAGTCGCATGTGAACTGCAGGTCGATGATGCAGAGTTTAACTTCTTGGTGTAAAATAAGCGTCAGAGTTTCTCTGAAGTGCAGCGACTGAGCGGTTTCTGCAACACTCGCCAACAGGAAACAGAGCAGTGAGGAGCGAATCAGCGCCGCAGAGATCTACTCCTTAAACGCCCGAACATGGAATTCATGTTTTTGATATTTTTCATGCCGGGTTTGCTCGACTTTTCACAAAGAAACCGGTCGTTAAGTAATAATAATAAGTAACAAAGTGCTTTACAACAGAAAAAAAAAGCAGAGAGAATTAAAGCGACAGGCAGAGAGTAAACAAGCAGACAACAAAATCAGACTAATCAAATAAAAATAAGAACAATCACCGAAATCACAGAGTCAAAGCATTTTTATAAAAGAACGTCTTGAGTAGGTAAAAAACAAGGGACTGAATCTGCAGGTCTGATCTCCTCTGGCAGATATTTGACCGTTCATTTTGCTGCTTTCTAGCTCAACGTCTCTCACGTCGCTACGCTAGTTAGCGAGCTGCGTCATCAAACCGAGGTTAAATGTGATAAAGACGGGTGTCATATTTCATCTCAGACTCTGCTGCACACATTGTGAGCACATTAAAAAGTGAAATACTGATTCAAAGAGAGGTTTGGAACCCCTTCTTAGACTATTATGCAAACATGATTTGATGCTAATACTCTAGACAAGTAGCCCCCCCCTCCCCTACCTCCTCCCCTTCTCTCTTTGCTCTTTCTTTGTATTGCAGGACTCAATTTGTCTTTACTTATACATTCTGCTGCAAACAGAAGTATCCCATATACTAAGTTTGTACCAGTGAAACAAAGCTCCTCTGTCACTTTTATTTGTGTTTGTATTTCTCTCTTCTGCTTTTCTACTTTTTGTTTCTTTCCTCTTCTCTCTCCTTTTTTCGTGTGTCACTGTGATTATTTCTGTGTACTATTGTTGAAAACTCAATAAAAATATTCCAAAAAAAAAATAAAAAAAAAAATACAGAGGTTTATATATAAGTGAAGAAATACGTCAGGTCAAGTTTGAAACGGCAGCTCAGCGTGTCAGCAGACGGATTAGGGACACATATTAGCATCAGAAACACCTGGTGAAGGATATTTAACACATTATGTTTCCTTTAAATGAAACTCTGGGTTCATAGAAAAGGTGCAGATCAGAGGAGTGAATAGTTGAAGCTGTGTTCGATCCCCCGCCCCCGGACTGCTTTGTGAAAAAGTTTGAGTTTGTGATGGACGGCGTGCTGATGAAAAGTGCAGTAAAAGATGAGTCACTCGGATGTGAATAGAAAAGTAGCTCGATATATTCATTCTTTATCGGAGACTTTAAGCGTCCATTAAGATGTGAAAAATGTCCGAGGAAGCGTCTGAGCAGGAACACTTTGGGAGGATTTTGTCAGATGTTTGGCTCGCCTCATGAAGTGAACCCGGGTTTGGTTTTCTGTCCTCGCGGTGTGGATGGCGAGCGCACACAGCCTTCCTTTAGATAAAGTAAATAAATCTAAATCACACGCTTCTCTCCTCTGACCGCAGCCGTCCACCAGATAAACAGACGAGGGATTCAGCCGGCTGCCAGCGCCGTGTGGCTTGGCACGCCAAGCCTCCACAGCCTCATTATCCCCCCTTATTCACCACCACTGCCACAGCCAACCCCCCCCCCCCGGCAACCACCTCCCCCGACCCACCCGAGCGACCGGGCGGGCGACCGAGGGCAGCGCTGCGGAGAAAGAGTTCAATAATTCAGTTATCAGCTCCCCAACCTGCATCTCCACTAATCCTTCACATGTCAATAATTAAAAATGAGCATCTGACACACACACACACACACACACACACACACACACACACACACACACACAGAAGACGACTAAAACAAAAGGAGAGGTTTCACAGAATGAGCTCTTTGTGTGTTTCACCTCCTGGACTCGAGCCAAACAGTCGGACAGTTTTTCCTCAAATATGCAAAGAGCTCGACCCTCGGCCCGCTGCAGCCTGACTGATGCTCGCTCGCTCTCCCTCACTCTCTCTCTCTCTTTTATTTGGACTACACTTTCTTCTTCTCCCTCTCTGTCGTCATCCTCCTCGACTTTCTGCTCGTTCTGAACGTCTCAGATTCAATGATTCTTCTCTCATGCATCGTGTTTGTGTTCCCTCTCTTTCCCTCTCTCTCTCTCTCTTTCTCTCCCTCTCTCTCTCTCTCTCTCTTCTCTCTCTCCTCTCTCCCCCCCCCAAGTCATAAACCTAAACTTTTTAAAAATATTCGACTCTCCAGATTCAAAAATATTTTTTAAAGACTTTTCTGTTTTCCTTCCTGACTCGCCTGATCCTCCAGCCAGCAGGGGGCGACATCACTTTTTTTCATTCCTCTATAGCTGCTAAAAGAAAGAATAAAACATATTTTCAACGGCCGCTCTCGCTCATCAATCCCGCCCCCCTGACATTTCATCGTTTGTGGTTAAAAGCAGAAAATCGCAGCTCATGTGTGGTGAAAACTTCATAATCTTGCTTTTTAAATTTAAAAGAATATTTGACTTTTCTGGCAGCAGATTTGTGTTTTAAGACTTTTTTGCAGGTGAAAAAACAAGTTTTTTTTTTAATGGTTCGATATTAAAAGTATGAATCTCCTCTGAAGCTGAAGAATTTGTATATAACCTGACAGCAGAAAAACCCCCAAGCCCCTCCCACCAACCGCCATCCCTCACATCCCCGACCCACCCGGCCGGTCGAGGGCAGCGCTGCAGAGAAACCGTTCAACAATTCAGAATAAATATGTACGTTTTTTTTAAATTCTCAAACAGCAAAAACAATATTTTAAAGTTTTTTTGCTTTAATTCTCGACTTGTCTGATCCTCCGGCCAGCAGGGGGCGACATCACCATCAAGAGGAAGTTTTTTTTAAAGTTCTGTTCTGAATCAAAGTTGAAATCTCTTCTGAACTGAACGCTGAATATTCTCGCCATTAATAAAAAAACAGAATAAATCTGTTGTCATCTATCCGACCTCCTTTCTTTCTTCTTCCTGTCTCTTTTTTCTTCTTCTTCTCCTCCTTCGTCTATTTTTCAGCAGCCATACGGCGCTCTGGATTTTCTCTCCCTCCACCATCTGTGGAGAGTTTCCCTGCAGACGCTCGCAGCTGTCCTCGTTCGTGTCGACGTTCTCTTCACAAGGCAGCGTCCCCGCGGCCCCACACAATGGGAAGGTGTGTGTGTGTGTGTGTGTGTGTGTGTGTGTGTGTGTGTTTGAGGGGTTTTGGCACATTATCTAAGCCTTTCAAGATGGACAGACACCTCGACTCACAGAGCGAGTGAGGAGGATCTAAAGCGCCTCGTGTACGGAGGTCAGGAAGGTTTAAAAGTAATCAGAAGATAAGACCGGGGTGAGCATCGACTAACGACTCCCCGCTGAGATTCACATTCTTCTTCATGGGGAGGAAATCCCGCGGCTGAAACCCGAAGACACTTTTTTAAAAAGTCAACTTGAAAACAAAAACATCCGACCCCATAATACTGTCAAAGTTTCCACTTCCTGTTGGAACGAGGTCGTGATGTGGACATGTTTTATAAAAAGTAGAATATGAGGGAACGATGAATCTGAAATCTGCTTCCTTCAGAGAGTCAGAGCTTAGATGTCTCGTTCTGTGTTTTAAATTCTTCTTTGTGTGTTTTTGTGTTTCTGCTCGAGGCCTCGGTGACCCTGATGAAGACGTCGGTCTAATAAAGTTAAGAACATTGATCTTCATAATAAAGTGCTGCTGCAGCTTCCTGACCTCGGACTAACTCGTGCTCTTCGTCTGAATTGCTCAAATATGTTTCAGTATCACAACGTTGCCCACGTATTTTGTGCACAATTCAGAAAGTGTGCACGAGGTGGCGTCCAGTTTACGTTAATTAAAAATAAGAAATGACCCGGTATCGGGCGCCTTTGACTTCTATTTGTTTTCTTTGTTAGATTTTTTAATCGAGTCAAATCGAAGTT
>NC_083614.1:34270207-34277707 GCF_963584025.1 Labrus mixtus | reverse complement strand
CCCCCCCCTCTCAGGTCAGTCTGCCGTCACATGGTGCTCCAGAGAAACTCCCTTAAATAAGAGGCAGGACGAAACCTGATACTTCTAAATGTAGAGCAGAAGGGGGGGGGGGGGGGGGGGGGGGACTTCACCCTCTCAATGCATTCACTAGAGACAAAATCCTGCAGGACTCTGTCAGGAACATGGGTGGGGGAGACGCTGCACTTTGTGATTCTGCAGCCCAAAATGAAAAGCAGCTAAAGACTGAAACCACAGAGCGTCAGGCTCAGCGTGCACACAGCTGATTTCAGAGACCGCAGAGTGAAAACAGTCACACTCGGGCTGAGAGGAGGTTTGGACACAGGAGGGAGGGAGGGGGGTTTGGGTTTTTGGGGGAGGAGAAAGGGAGCACTCTTTGGATTCAGAGAGGCTTGAGTCGGCGAGAGGAAATGATTGTAATTAAAGGTTCAGGGTCGGAGATGTTTCCAGAGCGCTCAGCTGAAAGTTCAGCGCCACATAAACACGACGAGGACTGAAGGAAACCTGCAGCTGAAAACACCTTCCACATCCTGAACCACCTCAAATAACACCACATGTTTACAGACATTCTCTAAACTGGTGCTCATGTGTCTCTGTGTTTGTTCCCGATGAAAAGTGACGTACTTTTAATCCGATATAACGGCCGTAATCGTGAGCCAATTTAGAGATTTACCTGAGGCAGAGGAAGGTGATAAAGTATGAACAACAACACAGGACTTTCACCTGCGAGTCTGAGACTCAACCTGCACCGCCATGTGTTACCTAAGCGTTACCCAAAAGGTTGTTTCAGGTTAAAAAAGGAAAACAAGACGATAACTGACTACCCTACCTCAAAACGTCTGCAGGAGGGAACGTCAAAACGTCTGCAGGAGGGGACCTCAAAACATCTGCAGGAGGGGACCTCAAAACATCTGCAGGAGGGGACCTCAAAACATCTGCAGGAGGGGACCTCAAAACATCTGCAGGAGGGTACTTCAAAACGTCTGCAGGAGGGGACCTCAAAACATCTGCAGGAGGGGACCTCAAAACATCTGCAGGAGGGTACTTCAAAACGTCTGCAGGAGGGGACCTCAAAACATCTGCAGGAGGGGACCTCAAAACATCTGCAGGAGGGTACTTCAAAACGTCTGCAGGAGGGGACCTCAAAACATCTGCAGGAGGGGACCTCAAAACATCTGCAGGAGGGTACTTCAATACGTCTGCAGGAGGGTACTTCAAAACGTCTGCAGGAGGGGACCTCAAAACGTCTGCAGGAGGGGACCTCAAAACGTCTGCAGGAGGGGACCTCAATACGTCTGCAGGAGGGTACTTCAAAACGTCTGCAGGAGGGGACCTCAAAACGTCTGCAGGAGGGGACCTCAATACGTCTGCAGGAGGGGACCTCAAAACGTCTGCAGGAGGGTACTTCAAAATGTCTGCAGGAGGGGACCTCAAAACGTCTGCAGGAGGGTACTTCAAAACGTCTGCAGGAGGGGACCTCAAAACGTCTGCAGGAGGGTACTTCAAAACGTCTGCAGGAGGGGACCTCAAAACGTCTGCAGGAGGGGACCCCAATACGTCTGCAGGAGGGGACCTCAATATGTCTGCAGGAGGGGACCCCAACACGTCTGCAGGAGGGGACCTCAATACGTCTGCAGGAGGGGACCTCAATACGTCTGCAGGAGGGGACCTCAAAACGTCTGCAGGAGGGTACCTCAATACGTCTGCAGGAGGGGACCTCAAAACGTCTGCAGGAGGGTACTTCAAAACGTCTGCAGGAGGGTACTTCAAAACGTCTGCAGGAGGGGACCTCAAAACGTCTGCAGGAGGGGACCTCAATACGTCTGCAGGAGGGGACCCCAACACGTCTGCAGGAGGGGACCTCAAAACGTCTGCAGGAGGGTACTTCAAAACGTCTGCAGGAGGGGACCTCAAAACGTCTGCAGGAGGGTACTTCAAAACGTCTGCAGGAGGGGACCTCAATACGTCTGCAGGAGGGGACCTCAAAACGTCTGCAGGAGGGGACCTCAAAACGTCTGCAGGAGGGTACTTCAAAACGTCTGCAGGAGGGGACCTCAATACGTCTGCAGGAGGGGACCCCAATACGTCTGCAGGAGGGGACCTCAATACGTCTGCAGGAGGGGACCCCAACACGTCTGCAGGAGGGGACCTCAATACGTCTGCAGGAGGGGACCTCAAAACGTCTGCAGGAGGGGACCCCAATACGTCTGCAGGAGGGGACCTCAATACGTCTGCAGGAGGGGACCCCAACACGTCTGCAGGAGGGGACCTCAATACGTCTGCAGGAGGGGACCTCAAAACGTCTGCAGGAGGGTACTTCAAAACGTCTGCAGGAGGGGACCTCAAAACGTCTGCAGGAGGGGACCTCAAAACATCTGCAGGAGGGGACCTCAAAACGTCTGCAGGAGGGGACCTCAAAACGTCTGCAGGAGGGGACCTCAAAACATCTGCAGGAGGGGACCTCAAAACGTCTGCAGGAGGGGACCCCAATACGTCTGCAGGAGGGGACCCCAATACGTCTGCAGGAGGGGACCTCAATACGTCTGCAGGAGGGGACCCCAACACGTCTGCAGGAGGGGACCTCAATACATCTGCAGGAGGGGACCTCAAAACGTCTGCAGGAGGGTACTTCAAAACGTCTGCAGGAGGGGACCTCAAAACGTCTGCAGGAGGGGACCCCAATACGTCTGCAGGAGGGGACCCCAAGACGTCTGCAGGAGGGGACCTCAATACGTCTGCAGGAGGGGACCCCAACACGTCTGCAGGAGGGGACCTCAAAACGTCTGCAGGAGGGGACCTCAAAACGTCTGCAGGAGGGGACCTCAAAACGTCTGCAGGAGGGGACCTCAATACGTCTGCAGGAGGGGACCTCAATACGTCTGCAGGAGGGGACCCCAATACGTCTGCAGGAGGGGACCCCAATACGTCTGCAGGAGGGGACCTCAATACGTCTGCAGGAGGGGACCCCAACACGTCTGCAGGAGGGGACCTCAAAACGTCTGCAGGAGGGTACCTCAAAACGTCTGCAGGAGGGTACTTCAAAACGTCTGCAGGAGGGTACTTCAAAACGTCTGCAGGAGGGGACCTCAAAACGTCTGCAGGAGGGTACTTCAAAACGTTTGCAGGAGGGTACCTCAAAACGTCTGCAGGAGGGTACTTCAAAACGTTTGCAGGAGGGGACCTCAAAACGTCAAAAGACATTTCTTTCTTGAGGACATTTTACAAAAACATCACAGGAAATACAGAAACAACATTTTCTGAACTGTATTTCAGTGATGTTATTTCTGTCTGTTTATTTATAATGACGGCGTATCTGCATGTCTTCCGAGCTGAGAAGTGCTGGATGTTTATCTCCAACTCGCTCAGATGTTTTTCAGGTTTTTCACATATTTTAGGAACACACGACTTCATCTCCTGTTTATAAACGACGTGTTTAAGAATCAGGAATCTGGGAGTGGATCTTATAAATTAATGATCCGAGTTTCTGGAAGCAGTCCTCCTCTTTCAGGAAAACTTCAACAAACTGAGAGCGAGCCGAGTGCCAAGAAAAGTGTCTGCCAAACGTCTCCTCTCCACGCCTCTGCCACCACTCGCTCGCCTGCCGCTGCTGCTGCTCGCTCGCTCAAATTTATACAAACCAGCCAAATGATTCTTCCCCGAGAATCAGCCGGAAATCAGGAAACGTGCTGAGCAATCGCTCCGGAGATAATTGTGTTTTTTAAAATAATTTTCAGGTGTGCCAGCGAGCTGCTGGGCTCACAGAGGACAGGAGGAGTGAGGAGGAGGAGAGAGGAGGTGTGAGGAGTGAAGAGGAGTGAGGAGAAAGGAGGAATGAGGAGGAGTGAAGAGGAGTGAGGAGGAGTTAGGAGAGAGGAGGAGGAGGAGTGAGGAGTGAAGAGGAGTGAGGAGAAAGGAGGAATGAGGAGGAGTGAAGAGGAGTGAGGAGGAGTTAGGAGAGAGGAGGAGGAGGAGTGAGGAGTGAAGAGGAGTGAGGAGAAAGGAGGAATGAGGAGGAGTGAAGAGGAGTGAGGAGGAGTTAGGAGAGAGGAGGAGGAGGAGTGAGGAGTGAGGAGGTGTGAGGAAGAGTGAGGAGTGAGGAGGTGTGAGGAGGAGTTAGGAGGAATGAGGAGTGAAGAGGAGTGAGGAGAGAGGAGGAATGAGGAGGAGTGAAGAGGAGTGAGGAGGAGTTAGGAGAGAGGATGAGGAGGAGTGAGGAGGAGGAGTGAGGAGGTGTGAGGAAGAGTGAGGAGTGAGGAGGTGTGAGGAGGAGTTAGGAGGAATGAGGAGTGAAGAGGAGTGAGGAGAGAGGAGAGAGGAGGAATGAGGAGGAGTGAAGAGGAGTGAGGAGGAGTGAGGAGTGAGGAAGTGTGAGGAGGAGTGAGGAGGTGTGAGGAGGAGTGAGGAGGTGTGAGGAGGTGTGAGGAGTGAGGAGGTGTGAGGAAGTGTGAGGAGGAGTGAGGAGGTGTGAGGAGGAGTGAGGAGGTGTGAGGAGGTGTGAGAAGTGAGGAGGTGTGAGGATTGAGGAGGTGTGAGGAGGAGTGAGGAGGTGTGAGGAGGAGTGAGGAGGTGTGAGGAGTGAGGAGATGTGAGGAGGAGTGAGGAGGTGTGAGGAGTGAGGAGGTGTGAGGAGGAGTGAGGAGGTGTGAGGAGGAGTGATGAGGTGTGAGGAGTGAGGAGATGTGAGGAGGAGTGAGGAGGTGTGAGGAGTGAGGAGGTGTGAGGAGGAGTGAGGAGGTGTGAGGAGGAGTGAGGAGGTGTGAGGAGTGAGGAGTTGTGAGGAGGAGTGAGGAGGTGTGAGGAGGAGTGAGGAGGTGTGAGGAGTGAGGAGGTGTGAGGAGGTGTGAGAAGGAGTGAGGAGGTGTGAGGAGGAGTGAGGAGGTGTGAGGAGGAGTGAGGAGGTGTGAGGAGTGAGGAGGTGTGAGGAGTGAGGAGGTGTGAGGAAGTGTGAGAAGGAGTGAGGAGGTGTGAGGAGGAGTGAGGAGGTGTGAGGAGGTGTGAGGAGTGAGGAGGTGTGAGGATTGAGGAGGTGTGAGGAGGAGTGAGGAGGTGTGAGGAGGAGTGAGGAGGTGTGAGGAGTGAGGAGGTGTGAGGAGGAGCGAGGAGGTGTGAGGATTGAGGAGGTGTGAGGAGGAGTGAGGAGGTGTGAGGAGTGATGAGGTGTGAGGAGTGAGGAGATGTGATGAGGAGCGAGGAGGTGTGAGGAGTGAGGAGGTGTGAGGAGGAGTGAGGAGGTGTGAGGAGTGAGGAGGTGTGAGGAGTGAGGAGGTGTGAGGAGTGATGAGGTGTGAGGAGTGAGGAGATGTGAGGAGGAGCGAGGAGGTGTGAGGAGTGAGGAGGTGTGAGGAGTGAGGAGGTGTGAGGAGTGAGGAGATGTGAGGAGGAGTGAGGAGGTGTGAGGAGTGAGGAGGTGTGAGGAGGAGTGAGGAGGTGTGAGGAGGAGTGAGGAGTGAGGAGGTGTGAGGAGGAGTGAGGAGGTGTGAGGAGGAGTGAGGAGGTGTGAGGAGTGAGGAGGTGTGAGGAGGAGTGAGGAGGTGTGAGGATTGAGGAGGTGTGAAGAGGATTGAGGAGGTGTGAGGAGGAGTGAGGAGGTGTGAGGAGTGAGGAGGTGTGAAGAGGATTGAGGAGGTGTGAGGAGGTGTGAGGAGGAGTGAGGAGTGAGGAGGTGTGAGGAGGAGTGAGGAGGTGTGAGGAGGAGTGAGGAGGAGTGAGGAGGCTTTGGCACAGACGTTTGCGTCTCCTCACACTTCTGCTTTGCTGACCGCTGATTAGACGGCGTCTGTCTGCAGCAGATAAGACGCTCGTCTCTGAGACAGAGAGCGGCTTTCTGTGAGACCAAAGGTGCGTTTCCTCAAACTCCAGAGGAAGAACTCGTTTACATCTCCGTGACAACACAAACATGTTTACCAAAGTTTGGATAAATAAACTTTATCTGCTACAATAAAAGGTATCTTACTATGTGATCATTAAGGAAACATGTTGAAGTGCTTCTCTGACAACAATGCAGCAGCCAGTATGTCCTCCTTCTAACTTTAGATTCTGCTCCTGAATGCTCTGGATTTGTTTGGACCAGAGAAGGTAGGAGGTTTTAAGACACGCCCCCACATGGCCGTTTTGGACGCCCCTCGGTTTGTCAGATATGAGAGCAGTTATCAGGTCAACAGGTGTTGCAGCGATGGAAGCGGGCAAGAGAAGTGGTTCAGATAGAAGTGATTGTACCCGACCTAAAAAGCCTCTGCATGTTTCTAATAAGCTCCACGAGCAGAAACGTGCTCAAACTAGGATCAATATTGGAGATGCTTTTGAAAAATGGAGAGAGGTTAGAACACAGAAAGGTTTACAGACCCATGCAGAGCTGGATAAACACTGAAGCTTCAGAGTCCACCACATGGTGACCTGTGTGAGCATGGACTCTAGAGAGGAGGGGGGGGGGGGACAGCTCTCTATGATGTTTAGAGTTTAGACTGCAGTACACATTTTAAACACTAGGGGTCAGAGTTACAGACTGCTCCTTTAATTAAACTAAAAACTGCTGAGATTAACTTTTAAAATCTACAGGCTACCTCTGATTAAAAAAAAGAAGCTACGCTAACGCTTGTTACGTTAGCTGACACAACTTAGTACAGGAAGTAAGCAACACAGATTTCTCTGACGTTGTTGCTGAAAATTTGAGAGGAAGCTGCAATGACAACCAAAGACAACACGGCCTCTTGCAGAGCTAACTTTAACCAAAACAGAAAGATCCTCGATCAGTTTGTGTTAAATATCAGATCGTTTTCTTGGATTGTCCAAGATTGGATGTTACAAAACATCAAACAACAGAAGAAGAACCAATCAATGAAGCACAAACACACAATCTCAGGTGACACGCTGATCTCAGGTCAGCATTTCAGGAAACACACCTCTCACCCAGAGAGGAGCTCACAGGCCAAGCACACGCATGACCTCTGACCTCTGATCAAACACAAACACACAGAGCAGAGGGCCGACTCACAGCTGGAGACCAGAACGACTGAGACCGTCAGACACACAACATCAGCAGCATCGCATGTATCAATGATGTGACAGTCACATGAAGACAACACACACACACACACACACACACACACACACACACACACACTGAAAGCAGAGGAGGAGACTGACCTGCGTGCACGAAGTAGGCCAGGTACAGATCCAGCTCCTTGACTGAGACTCCGATGTGGTGCGGCTGCACGCACAGCGTGGGGTTCGAACACTGAGGAGACTTTACCAGCCTCTCGCCGTCAGTACTTTCGAGGGGAATCCCTTTGAATAAAATCACCATGACCAGGTCCAGCCTCCACACTTTGTCCGCCTGGCGCAGGCAGTCGATCCTCCTCATCTTGCCCTTCTGGTCGGGGTTGGAGAGCACGCAGCACGGCGGCTTCTTCCCCGTCACCGTCATCACAAAGTCCTCCCTGAACTCGGGCCGGATGTCCTTGCGCAGTTTGGCGAGGAGGCGCG